>NC_142935.1:13595737-13598237 GCF_046866305.1 Octopus bimaculoides | reverse complement strand
CATTCGCCATGATAGGTCGCTAACCGCTACACACATTTTTTTCTCTCCTTCTTTCCTTCTGTGTTCCTTTCTGTGGAAGAGCTTAGGCTCGAAACGTTAAAGACGTTTTCACTTGCCGAGCGTTAAACTAATACATCTGTTTGTTGTTTACACCACCTGTCTTCCTCTGTCTTCGTCTTTTGTTCTTTTTTTTTTGTAAATTCTTCCCCTAATATGAGTATACGAGTATTTATTATATCAAAAATTGCATGGCATATATACATGTATACATATGCCGACATACATGCACACATACAAACACTCGAGTAGAAAAGAAGAACGAGGAAGAAAAGGAACCAATACACGCACACGCACATATATATAAATATATACGTGCATACATACATACATACATACATATATATGCATTTATATATATACATACATACATATATATATAATATATATATATATACGTATATATATATATATATATATATATATATATATATATATATATATGATACATACGTATGCATAATTACATAGAAGCTATACAAGAAAGAAAGAAAGAAAGAAAGAAAGAAAGAAAGAAGGAAAGTAAGATGTAAACAAGGGAAAGTAAAGGTTGACCTGATGTTAATTGGGAGTGAAAGGAGACGAGGCCAATGGACGGCTTCTATTCTGTTTAATTATTTATTTATTTATGTATTGATTTATTTATTCATTCTTTAATTTATTTTGTTTTATGTGTTTATTTGGGACAGGGGTCTTTAGGTGGAATGGGGTTTCTACATGTCTATGGAACTGCATGAAACTTTCACGGACAATCTATCATGGTTCTAAGCCGGCTCGACAGATGTATTCCCACGTCCTAAAACAACGCATACCATTAAATACACACACACACACACACACACACACACACACACACACATACACACACACGCACACACACATACACACACACACATACACACACGCATATATATATATATATATATATATATATATATATATATATATATATATATATATATATATATATATATATATATATAATCATGCATAAACGTACACATACATATATACATGCAGAGATATACACAAGCTTACACATATTTATATGCATAAACATAGACTGATACACACACACATATATATACAAACATATATACAAACACGCGCACATTTACTTGCATAAACATACAGACACACACACATGTGACAGAACCGAACGCACTTATATACATACATATATAAATTGAGGATATAATCATTAAAATGATTTTGTCAGTGGCCAGCGTATAATAACCTCCATATTCGAAAAATTAATATTTGAGTATATAATTATAAATATATAATTATAATTAAGGGCATTGGAGGGACAACACCAATATGCTAGAAATAGATGTCAAATGTCTAGAAACCACTCTAAGTTTGTGCTAAAGGAGAATAAATTTAGAGTGGTTTGTAGAGGTTTGACATCTATTTCGAGCGTATTGGTTTTGTCCCTCCAGTGCCCTTAATTGTAATTACATATTTATAATTATATACCTAGATATAGGCGTAGGAGTGCCTGTGTGGTAAGTAGCTTGCTTACCAACCACATAGTTCTGGGTTCAGTCTCACTGCATTGCAGCCTGAGCAAGTGCCTTCTATTGCCTTGTGAGTGGATTTGGTAGACGGAAACTGAAAGAAGCTCGTCGTATATGTATATGTTTACGTGTCTGTGTTTGTCCCCCCAACATCGCTTGACAACTGATGCTGGTGTGTTTACGTCTCCGTAACCTAGCGGTTCGGAAAAAGGGAACGTCAGAATAAGTACTAGGCTTACAAAGAATAAGTCCTGGGGTCAATTTGCTCGACTAAACGCGGTGCTCCAGCATGGCCGCAGTCAGCTGGCTGAAACAAATAAAAGAAAATAATAATATGGAGTGACTGTGTGGTAAGTAGCTTGCTTACCAACCACATGGTTCCGGGTTCATTCCCACTGCGTGGCACCTTGGTCAAGTGTCTTCTATTATAGCCTCGGGTCGACCAAAGCCTTGTGATGACGATGAAGGAAGGCGAGGAGGATGAGGGGGGGCAAGAGGAGGAGGAGGAGGAAACGAGAAAAACAAAATGAAAAAAATGAGTTTTGTCAAAGTGGAGTCAGGTCTAATCAAGTGTATAGGGAGCTCTTTAATTTCGGAGGAGGATAATTATGATGAATAATGCCTCAAACTTACAATACGCATTCACCGATCAGATTTCATTTAGATTTTTTTTGTCCCTTTTTATCTGTTCTTTTTCCTTTACCCTTCATAGTTTTTTTCCTTTTTTTCCGACGGTTCCACGCGAGTTATTTTCCGCCCTATAACATCAAGTACACTTCTGTATTTTCTCAAGAGCATATAACATTTTTAAAAATTGTTTTGTGGTGAGGGAACTGGGTTATGATTGTTGTCTACTGTACAACTCTTGCCAGCAGTGATTGGTGGAACAACCCTGCACGTATCACTGCCGACAGTGAGTCATT
>NC_142935.1:13575737-13580737 GCF_046866305.1 Octopus bimaculoides | reverse complement strand
TAATTGCCTTTATATGGATATGATCGCACCTGTGGCTGTGTCTTGTATATCTACGAGAGACAGAGAGGTGGGAAACAGTGATGTGAGCTACACAGATAGACAGACAGATAGATAGATAGATAGATAGATAGAGAGAGAGAGAGACAGAGAGAGAGAGAGAGAGAGAGAGAGAGAGAGAGAGAGAGAGAGAGAGAGAGGATGATGAGAGAGAACGAATGTGTGTATGAGTTGGTAAATGTTGGATTCATTAAAGAGTCTCTTTCCATCTGTCGAGCTTAAATTTTGGTTTCAGTTTCCGATGCAAGTTACAGTTTGATATTGAAATAAAGAAAAGCGATTTCTATTTGTATTCACAGTCAGAGAAAATTTGTATTGAATGACAGACATACACATATACATACAAAACACACACACACACACACATATACGGGCGTCTGTGGGTGTGTAGTGCTGTTTATATATATATATATATATATATATAAATATTCTGTGTGTGTGTGTGTGTGTGTGTGTACGTTCGAATATTAACTAAACAAAAACATATCCAGTTAATATGCGAATGTACCGAAAGAAATTATTGTATTTTCTTTAGTAATTACATGCACTCTATTTTATGCATTGATTACTTTTCTCTAAATTGTGGTATTATTCCCCTCGTTTTTAAAGTGGAAACGAACTGCGTATATATGTATGCACGTATATATATGTATGTATGCGTATAGCTTTGTTCGCATCGTGTAGATGCAATGAAAAATATAAAACCACAACACATAAGACACAACTTTTAAGAAGCATAGTGTTAGCTTAACACTTAAACGGAAAGAGAAAGTGCCTTGACGTTTCGGATGCAAGCAGTTCATCAAACGGGAAGATATGGAAGAGTGTAGAATGAAAGAGAAACAGTCGGGGAGAGCGAGAGAGAAAAACGGACAATGGGTTGTATATATATATATATATATATATATATATATATATCTATATATATATGTTCGGCCAAGTTTGATCTTTCTTTCTTGGCTGGATGTTGCGTGTGCAGCATCGTTATTCCTCCCCGTGCTTGTGAAATCTTGTATCCCTGCTGTAAGGCCTTATTTCCATACTAGCTATATAAATACATACATACGTAGGTACACACACACACAAACACACACACACGTGTGTGCATATGTATGCTTGAATCTATAACTATATATCTACCTGTCTGTTTGTACACACACACACAACACACACACACACACATACATACATATATACATGCATAACTATACGTGTGCATGTTTATATTTATGTGTATGTATATATACATGACTACATATAAATATACACATATGTAAATGTGTATAAATATATACATAGCCATTTTACAAAATTACATATAATTAAAGTTTCTGTGTGTAGATAGCTAAATATACGAATATATACATATATATATATATATATATATATATATATATATATATATATATATATATATATATATATATATATACGCAAATACATATATAAATACATACACACGCATACAAACATATATACATATATATAAACCTAAATTCCATATATTTTTTTTTATAAAACCACGATATACATTATACAAAGATATATATTTTTTTCCTTCCTCCAATCTCTAATCTCAATTCTGAAATTTTATTGAATACACTACAAACTAACATGGCGGGATCCCTAAACGTTACCAAATGTGCGATGAGAAGAGTGCCTTTCTCCGTGTGAAATAAGACCCCTACCCCCTTTTTTTAACACCATTTATATATTTATATATTTATGTATTTATTTAACTATTTATTTATATATTTATTTATTTATTTTGGATACCAAGAGAGAGTAAATATACTCAATATGTTCACTTGGCTTTGAGTATATATTATTGGCAATTATTTTATCGACCCCATGAAGAGATGTTAAGACGGTAAATTAGCCAATAGCAGAGACAACAAACAATTTCTCCCTGTTTATTAGGGAGTAATAAGCTCAAAACACCCCTAATATCAACATCTCCAACTGAGCAACAATAATAATAATCATAATAAAAAGAACAACAACAGAATTAAACAAAATAAAGCGAATAGGCGACGTGTATTCATCCAAGATCTCTAACACATACATAAGACTAATTAATAAGCTGTGATCATGTACAAGCTCAACGCTACATTGAAATAAAAAGACTTCCACTACGCAAACAACGGCAAATCATAATCTGATCTTAAGCCATCTTCTCCCTCCTCCCTGTCGCATATTTATCTCTTATCCAGCCATTCGACATACCCTCCAGCAGTTTCCAGATTATTGCTTCAGGGTACCCCAACAATCAATCTCTCAAGGGGTTTCTTTTATGGTCAATGCAATTTCCACTTTCTAATAAACAAACGCTAAACCCAGAAAAGGTAGACAAAGTGCTTTCAGTTGAAAAAGTGAAAAATTACCCGCCTCTTCCCTTACTCTGCCTCTCTCTCCCCCTCTCCCCCTGTACATACATACATACATACATACATACATACACGCAAATATACAAATATATATACATACATACATACGTATATATATATATATATATATATATATATATATACATACATACATTGACATATACAACACGCATATATAAATACTAATGTATATATATATATATATATATATATATATATATATATATATATATATATATATATATATATATGTACATAAATATATATACATACACACACACATAAATATATGTATATACATACGCGTATATACACATATACACACATACATACCCTTTTTGTGTAATTTTTTAAAATCAAATACTGATGGTAAAAAATTACAAAAATATATAAAATGTAAAATAAAATTCTATTAGTATTATCATCATCATCATCATCATCACTGCGAAGACGACGACGACGACCACCTTCATCGTCACCACCGCCATGATGATGATGATGATGATGATGATCATCATCATCATAGTTTAAATATTTTTCTAAAGAAACGAAAAAAAGAAAAATAACAACCAAAAACAAAGAAACGGTTGGACTGGTTTGACCAAAAATTACCGCGACCTCTAGCGGGGACCGGGTTAAATTATATAGCATTCCCATATGTCCTTCATGGCATCATGGCAGGAGCCGATATAACAGCCACTCCTCAGCCCCTAAAAATACCTCCCAAGCGGTAATGATTTCACCTAATGTTATAAAACTCACCCATACACACACACACACACACGTGTATATATATATATATATATATATATATATATATATATATATATATCTACACACACACACACACACACACACACACACATATATATATATATGTGAGGAGGAAACATCAGAAAACGCCTGTCGCATATGTAAATAAAATGAAGGAGGAAGAAAAAATAGACGTTCGTTGAATCTTCCAATCTCAATTTTGTTGAAAGCCGAAACGAATCCTTTTTATATTGAAAGGTGTCCGTGAACATTATTAAACTAAAGTATGTGTGCCTGCGTGCGAGTGTGTGTGTGTGTGTGTGTGTGTGTGTGTGTGTGTAATATATATCAGGCATTTACTGTAAGTTAATCCGCAGGGTATGCAGTAGGTAGTAATAGAGTAATTTGTCAAGAAAAGCTTTATCACTATGGTACAATATGTAGAAGCATTCTGACAGCAAACGACATTTACATACATATATATATGAATGTAAATTCATGCATATATATATATATATATATATATATATATATATATATATATATATGTATGTTTAATTTTCAAACACGTGATAATGCTAATAAATAGCGTGATCAGGATAAATTATCCATACATTGCAGAAAAATACGTTACCGGCCGGCCATGAGACTCGAACTCACATCCCTGTGATTACGCGTCAAGTGCTTTACCATTAAGCTAAACTGCCCCCTAACGAATTCTTTCAATACATCTCAAAGCTTCTAAAACAAACTTTGTTTGTTAATTTCATCGTAAGTTGAAGTTAACGTTAGCGTCTTATGGAGCTAAGTTCTAAAATTGCAGAAGAATTCGTTACTGAGCAGTTTAGCTTAATGGTAAACCACTTGACGCATAATCACAGGGATGTGAGTATTGGTTGAGGCAACTTGTGTGCCGTTTGTACATAGTGTTTAGGCAAGCAATGGGCCTGTAGTTTCCTGCCGTCTCGGTGATTTCATTTTTGGCAACAAGATTTGTCCTAACTATAGCAAGCCAATATAGTATATCAATCTGACCTTCCATAGTCCTTTTGAACATACATATCAATTGGCTTCTATAAAATGTCAACTTCTTGTACCAATATCCAACTCTTAGGTCCCTTCCAGGTGCCTTACCATTTTGCAGTTTGCCTACTGCTATAGCGAAGGTTTTTGCATCAATTTTGTATGTTTAACTGCTAGTGTTGAGACAGTATTCTCTCTCAGTTGTATTTAACCATGATGCATTCAGGTTGAAATCCATCTTTTCGTTCCAAATGTTTGACCAGAGTAATTGTATGTATGTATGTATGTATGTATGTATGTACGTACGTATAAGTCGCAGGCATCCGAGAGATCAGGAGTGTTTTTTTGTTTTTTCTTCTCCACCTCTACGAAATATAAATTCTAAGATATATGCTGAGTGTTCTTGTCTTTCATTCGTATACACACACACACACACACACACACACACACACACACACACACACACACACACACACGAATGAGAGGACAGACGAAAGAAGTGCTGCACTCAACACATTTATTGGAAGTCACTTGTTTGGATCAAAACTGATTCAAATTTCTTTAGTACTTTAAGTTTCAAAATGTGACGTTAATCCTCAGCCGTTGAAAATTCAAATTTCCAACGGCTGAGGATTAGCATCACGCTTTGAAAGTTAAAGCACTAAAGGAATTTGAATCAAACAGATTTGATCCATATCCACACACACACACACACACACACATAGTCAATTAAAATAAACGAATAAAATTAACGGACAGCAAGAGGATGTACACAATCAA
>NC_142935.1:13563237-13570737 GCF_046866305.1 Octopus bimaculoides | reverse complement strand
GCCTCCCTTTTGGAGTCCAAGTCAAGATCTGGTTACAATTTTAAGACAAGGCCAGAAATTTAGAGGAAGGGTAAGGTCGATTACATCGATCCCAGTGCTCAACTGGTACTTATTTCATCGACCCCGAAAGAATGAAAAGCAAAATCAACCTCGGCTGAATTTGAACCCAGAACGTAAAAATAGACGAAATGCCGCTAAGCATTATGCCCGGCGTGCTAACGACTCTGCCAGCTTACCGTCTGACGTGTCATATATTTATTCTCCGTCTGACGTATCATTTATATTTTTTCTGAAGATAAGGCCTTCCTCTCTCAAGTCCTGGTTTTGGATTGTCATCGACGCTTCTGTAACTTCGTTGTTATTCTAGATAGGGCTGTTGGCTCTCCCAAACCCATTGTTACGTCTAGGAAGAAGTGGTCCTCGTTAACCTGGTCTTAATCGTTTGATCTACCGAGCGTGGGAGGCTCTACCAAGCACTTTCAGTCTGCTGACATTTCTCTCGGGGTCATTGAGGCAGAAAGCCACTACAATGCTATAAGGACTAAACGTTGCGTTGGCATTGGATATCTAGTACTACATTATCCAATGTGTCAGGCAACAGCGTTCGATCAATGGAAGATTTTGTTGGCAGCTATTTCTAGCAGGAAGGACGACCACACAGAGGCTCCATCGTTGACTTAATTCCCGTAAAGTATATATGCACGCAGGATATGGTTAATAAGTTTTACTTCTACCCTCCACACGCCTCTTCTTTATCTCTCTGCCCCACTTCTCTCTCTCCCGCCAGTAGCAAAAACAAGTCATAAACAACGCCCTCTACCACCACTGTTTAAAACAAAAATAATAAGTATGTATTTACATATATAGCCATGTGATACATAACTTCGAGCTGATATATCCTGACTATAAATTATCTCCCCTGCTCATTAGTGCTATTGCTACATTCAGTACATGATATGTAATGGAACTGAATCTAACAGAATCTAGAAGAGGCTGGAACTTTGTAGTTTGATAAGAGGAATACACACACACACATACACACACACACACACACACACACACACACACACACACACACACACGGGTGGGTCCAAAAAAGCCACGCACTTAAACATTTGACATCTTATATTAACGTTATTGTTACGGCGGTGAGCTGGCGGAATCATTAGCATGCCGGATGATATGCTTAGCGGTATTTCGTCTGTCCTTACGTACTGAGTTCAAATTCCACCGATGGCGACTTTACCTTTCGGGGTTGATAAATTAAGCACCAGTGAAAAACGGGGGTCGATGTAATCGACTATCCCATATGTGGCTTGTCTGTTTTCCCTATGTGTTCATTCATTCTGTTGTCCGTAAAAAAGTTCGATTTTTGTGCTTTGTTTATGTTCCCGTTCCTTTTTTTGTCCACGTTTATTTTTTTTTGACGTCCTGTACCCGGATATGCATCTATATATATACATGTAGATGTAGGTATGTATATATATGTATGTATATATGCATCATATGCTTACATATCATTTGTATTATGTGTATATATATATATATATATATATATATATATATATATATATATATATATATATATATATATATATATATATAGAGAGAGAGAGAGAGAGAGAGAGAGATAAATAAATAGATCGATAGATACAGTGGTAGATAGGTGTGTGTGTGTGTGTGTGTTAGTGACTCGTGCGAAGATTGTGCCTGTGTATCACTGTTATACATGCTATACCATTCGTTGTCAATCTCCCATTGAGACGTGTGTTCCGTGGTGGAAGATTCTTGTTTGGAAACGAGTTGGGGTGAGTGAAAGGAAGGGTACCAGGCTGTAGAAAAGCTAACTCGATAAATTTCGTCCGACCTATGAAACCATGGAACGAGGATCATCACCATGGTGATGATGATATGAAACAAACATAAACATTAGTCACATCTCTATCTCTCTCTCTTTCTCTTTCGCTTTCTCTCTCTCTCTTCCCCTCTCTCTCTTCTCCTCTCTCTCTCTCTCTCTCTCTCTCTTGACAAACAAGTTACACTTTGCCTGACATATTCTTGTTCCGTCTTTCTACATCGACGTCGTACATATGCAGTCTGATATATCAATCCAACATACAGACGCACGAACTCATGTGTACATAGACATATATTTGAAAACAAACCTAATTGATGTTGTAGTCACACTGACAGACGAAATTTTCATTACATTAGAAAAAGACATAGTTCAACAGATTTCCAGTGAAAGGAAAACGTACTCCTCTTACTCCTGTTACATATACTCGGCTGTGTTGTTTATGTCAGACATACATAACTCTTAATGACCATGAATGGCTTTATGTAAATACTAATGATAATATGGATTAGGTTTCCTATTCTTTGATTTCATTCCACTGATGAGCCAGTTGCATGTAATATGTGATTACATATATTTAAGGTAACTGTACGCAATGAAAAGCACTATATATGTGATTGTGTGTGTGTGCGTGTCTGTGCCTGTGTCTGTATGTATACACACGCACACACGCAAAAATCTATCATAGGTGCTGGCGTAGATGTGTAGTAAGAAGCTTGCTTCCCAACCACATGGTCCCAGGATTAGTTCCACTGCGTGGCACCTCGGTCAAATGTCTTCCACTACAGTCTCGGCCGCCCAAAGCCTTTCGAGTAAATTTGGTAGACGGGAACTGTAAGAATCCGGTCATTTATATCTATCTATCTATCTATCTATCTATCTATCTATCTATCTATCTATCTATCTATCTATCTATCTATCTATCTATATATATATATATATATATATATATATATATATATATATATATATATATATAGGGTGAGTTCACGAAAAAACAAAAGACAAAGAAGACAGGTGGTATAGACAACAAATGAATGTATTAGTATAACGCTCGGGAATAGAGAAAGTCTTTAACGTTTCGAGCCTACGCTCTTCAACAGAAAGGAACACAGAAAGAAACAAGGAGAGAAAAAAAATGTGTAGTGGTCAGCGATCTATGATGGCGATTGAAAAATGAAAGGGACACATACATACAAGTACATGCAAATATATACACGTACACAAAGACACACACACACACACCCACACTCACTCACAGACATGCACACACACACACACATATATATTTATATGTACATATATATACTTATATATATATATATATATTTACATATATTTATTTATATGTATATATATTTACATATGTATTTATATATATTTATACGTACATACATCTCACACATAAATACACAAACATATATGTAAGCATATATATACATACATACATACATACATATATATATATATATATATATATATATATATATATATATATATATATGAGTGCATACGCACGCACTCGTATAATCATGCAACACGTGTGTGTGCGCGTGTTGTGTATTCCAGAAGCTCATCTTTTCTTGCCGCTCAGTTAAAGACCTGTCAAAGACAACACGTTCTGCTCAGAAGCGCAAAGAAATCAACGTTACTCATAATCTCTGTTTCTCTATCATTTGAAACTAATCTAACGATATTTACGGCGCCAAGCAAACAATTAATCCAGATCCTAATACGCTCATAGAATATATAAGAGAATTTGATCAAGATAAATGCTTGTATCTGATAGTAAACTAAGGCAAATTTGCGTACCAGATAACAAACATACATATATTTATATAAACATCCTATCTATTTCCCTTGTCTTAAATGATAAGTGTTATTTGTGGTATGGAATTGATGTATATATTTGTGCTAAAGTGTTAAGAAGTACGTTGTTAGATTCTGGATGCTCTCCCTTCATTAAAACCTCTTTTTACTTAAGGTTTATTTTTAACGATCATAAAATAATTTTTAATATGGATAATTACACACACATATATATATATAGGGCGCAAGAGTGGCTGTGTGGTGAGTAACTTGCTTACCAGCACCACATGATTCCGGGTTCAGTTCCTCCATTTGACACTTTGGGAAAGTGTCTTCTATTATAGCCTCGCGCCGACCAAAGCCTTGTGAGTAGATTTCGTAGACGGAAACTGAAAGAAGTCCGTCGTGTATATATATATATATATATATATATATATATATATATATATATATATATATATATATATATATGTATGTATGTATGTATGTATATGTATATGTGTATATGTTTGTGTGTCTGTGTTTGTCCCCCCACCATCGCTTGACAACCGATGTTGGCGTGTCTACGTTCCCGTAACTTAGCGGTTCGGCAAAAGAGATAATAGAATAAGTACTAGGCTTTACAAAGAATAAGTTCTGGGGGTCGATTTGTTCGACTAAAAGGTGGTGCTCCAGCATGGCCGCAGTCAAATGAGTGAAACAAATAAAAGAATAAAAGAATATATCATGTCGTGTAATATTGTGGAATTCTGTGTTAGTATCGTTGTGAACATTGGTATATTGGAATCGAAATTCTTTAACTCCTTGACAAATACACAACTAGTTAATTACACGTTGCTTTCATCTGATATAATGTTGTGAAATTCAGCACCTCATTGGATGTGAGTGTCTCTTGTTAATTTATAGGAAGCATCGCCGAAGACAATTTATTATAGATACTAATTTTAGAATTTGTGACTGACGTTAATATAATTTTCGGGTGCCATTACTAAATTCTACAGCAGTGTTTTCTCAACGTGTGGATATACAAGGATATTCATGGTGCGGGTATACCAGTGATATTCAAGTATCGGCTTAACTGCTATTATCATGGTTTGATGGCTGGTAAGACAAGACTTCGAAGTCGCTGTCAACCTACATCTCCCTTGTAAAGATTGATAAATATGTTCTCACATTAAGAACGTGAACGGACATGGCTTAGTGGTTAGAGCGTCGGGCTCACAATCATGAGGTAGGGTAGGCGTGAGAGGCAAGATCTGGCCAGTATGAACATAAAACATGTAGAATATTTGGGCCAGATATGGCCGGATTAAATGCTGAAGGATTAATCTACACCTGTGCTCAACCGGTACTTATTCTATCGCCCTCTGTGCTCAACTGGTACTTATTTCATCAACCCCGAAAGAATGAACGGTAAAATCGACCTCGGCTGAATTCGAACTTAGAATATAAAGTAGAAGAAATGTTGCTGTCTTGTCCAGCGTGCTAACCGTTATGCCAGCTCGCTGCCTTATTGTAGTAATTATAGTGTGATGTCAATTGTGATTGACAGAACGGCAACTAATGGTTAAAGCGGAAATTAAATTGTCCCCCTTCTGTTAACTCTATAGTTAGACGCCATTTTGATTTTAACTGACGCTTTTACACCTCTGAGTGATTTTATGCTTCAAGAAAAGAATTTCTTGCTTTTTTTTCTTCCTCCATTAAAATTCTCAACGTGGCATATCGTATTGGTCATTAACATTTTGTTTCTAAGTGTATTATATTTCTAGTCATCTGCGACATTCTTTGTAGTTAGAGAGATCTCCTATATTTCTAGTATTTCCGTATAGTTTTTGTATCTTTTCTTTTTATTATTTTGTAAATATTTTTCGCGAAGACAGAAGTGATTTACTTTATATTTAGTGTACCATCTGTTTTAGATAACATATTTTGTCCAGCTTTGCTCTCATTTTTTTTTATGACAGATTTAGTTCATCGTCCGGTTTAACACCACAAGATTCTTGCTTCTAAATGCCTTCAGAGGTGCGATGTTCATTTTGTCGAAGGCATTCGCACTAAGTCTACAAGCCATAATGGAGCATATATAGAAATAACAACCAAATCTCACTTAAATTTTCAAGGGAGAAGGGTAAGTTAGTCCCATCATCCCCATTATTTGATAGTTACTTCATTTTGATAACCCCCCAAAAAATGTTGATCTCCATTTGATTTGAACTCAAAAGTATGGAGCCGAAACGAATCCACAAAGTATTCCTTCCGGCGCTCTAACGATTCTCCCAGCTCGCTACCCTTCAAATCTTTTCCAAATCACATCTTATCTTGTGGCAAAAATGCAAGGGCTCAAGGGTTCATTGTGCAATGTAAATTTCGATATACGAAAAAATGCGTGTATACATACCAAAAGGATTAGAGAAGATGGCGCTGTGATCGTGTGTAGAATGATTTTTGGTCATAAATCAACAGTAACAAGAACCTATAGGTCAAGGATTCTCTTTCCCTTTCCTCATACCTCTCTCGAGGCCCCTATAATGTGTTACAAGTACTACCCTTTCCATTTCATACTGAACACTAAACGAAAAACCAAATTGGCTGCGTCAGTTACTTTTGGAGCAAGCTTCTAATATTTACTTAACAAAGGCGATGAGCTGGCAGAAACGCTAGCAAGCCGGGCGAAGTGCTGAGCGGTATTTCGTCTGCTGCTACGTTCTGAGTTCAAATTCCGCCGAGGTCGACTTTGCCTTTCATCCTTTCGGGGTCGATTAAATAACTACCAGTTACGACTTAATCCGTTTGTCTGTTCTTGTTTGTCCCCTCTGTGTGTAGCCCCTTGTGGGCAGGAAAGAAATAAGATAAATAAATAAAGGGGAAAATTTGGTCTGTATCTTTTGTTCTTTGTCCATGCCCTCCTCCTACATCCAAATTAGCAAAGAGGAAGAAACAGGCCCATTACTTGTTAATAACTAGCAAAAAGATTTTAACGGACCGCTACAAATTCCCGCCTTTCGTTTCGTTTCGTTTCGTTTCGTTTCGTTTCGTTACTGCAAGACTCATTATTAAAAAAACAAAAAAAAAACAACAAAAAAACAAACAAACATAAAATGAAATATAAAATAAAATAAAGCAAAACAAGTAACACTGTTATACTGTACTACTATCACTGGGAATATTGTGAACTCCTTTGAGATAAGCTTGGAACAACTAGCAATGAACCTTGTAAGAATTCTCTTGAAATCGTACCCAACTCACTCGCAGGACTCCTCTAACACAATAATCAAACCAACCAACCTACATCTTTCACAGCAATTCCATTTGTCTTTCTAGTTTTTTAATATTTTGTTTTGTTTATTTTATTTTATTTTCAGAATTGTAAGATTGTAAAGCAGAAAGGAAGAAAAAAAAAAGGCAAAAAGGCGGTGTTGGGCGGAGCAGGTGTAGCGGTGCTGAGTGGGCGGGAGAACAATAAATCATTTTTTTTTTACTTTTTACTATTATATACAAGTGTGTGTGTGTGTGTGTGTGTGTGTGTGTATGTGTGTGTGTGTGTGTGCGTGTGTGCGTGTGTGCGTAAATTTTTCGTTCTACTTGTTTCAGCATTGGACTGCCGCCATGCTGGAGGTTTGCCTTGAAGAATTTTAGTCGAACGAATTGACCCCAGTACTTATCTTTTTAAAGCCTGGTACTCATTTTATCGTCCCTTTTGCCGGACCGCTATTGTTACGGGGACGTAAACACAACAACACCGGTTGGGGACAAACACAGACACACACACATAATACATATATACATACATATATATATATATATATATATATATATATATATATATATATATA
>NC_142935.1:13553237-13558237 GCF_046866305.1 Octopus bimaculoides | reverse complement strand
ATGTATGTACACAACAGTGAAGTGCCAGAGGTCACAACATCTTAAATTAGGTGCTATATATCATAATCTATCTTTGTATATACGGTTAATCTTATAACCTGAATCGTTTATCTTCAACTCTTGAACTTTTGACATCAAGTTAAATATTCTGCAATTTGTGATCGAACCTCGCAAAATTTCTCGGGTCATTGAAAGTGAAAGTGAAAGTGTGACGTCACACACAATCGATGCTTCAACAACAGAAATTTGTTGGCTTCGAACAGAAGACGGACTGGACACATACATATATATATAAATGTGTGTGTGCGCCTGTATGTGTATGAGTACACATATGTATATATGTATATGGGTGCGTATGTATGTGTGTGTGTGGGGGGGGGGGGGGACAAGGCAGCAGTTTGCTGAAAAGGCAGCATATCTTATGGAATCAAAGATGGTGTGGCTATTGACTGTATAGTGCAATTCTTCACAACAATGTTACAGTAAGGAACAATTAAAATCATGTAGATATATATATACACATACGAGAGAGTGCTGAAATGTTCCTGGCTTTGGGTAAAAGAAAATACAGGAAGATCAGTTAATTATGATTTTATGCAACATATTCCCCTCTCAGGTTCACATACTTATTGCAGAGGTCTTTCAGTTCTTCTAAGCCCTGGTAAAAGAACTCGGAAGGCTGGGCCTCGAACCAAGTCTTTCGCGATACCCTTATTTCCTGGAACAGGTAATTCGTATTATACACCTTGGGCAAGTGTCTTCTACTATAGCCTCGGGCCGACCAAAGCCTTGTGAGTGGATTTGGTAGACGGAAACTGAAAGAAACCCGTCGTATATATGTATATATATATATGCGTGTGTGTGTGTGTGTGTGTGTGTGTGTGTGTGTGTGTGTGTGTGTGTGTGTGTGTGTGTGCGCGTGAGTGCGTGTGTATATGTTTATGTGTCTGTGTTATTATTATTATTATTATTATTATCATTATTATTGAAGGCGGCGCTCTGGCAGAATCGTGGTAGAAAGGATTATTGTTATTAAGCTGACTTTCAGAAAATAAATTAACATGAAATTTTATTGTAGGGTTTCATTTAAATCCCTTTAAAAACAGGACGTTTGTATTATAGACTTAAGAGAGGTCACAGACGGGGTGCTATCAAAACGGTTAATCCAAATTTTACAACATCCGAGGTATTTCGAAGCTTGGAGATTTAGAAGAACAATTTTATAAGCTTAAAAACCGACAAGAATTCTTTAAAATTCTTTCGTAGCGTTAACAGGTACAGACATTAAAAAGCCGGGCAATGTCGTCTTAAATTGAACAAATTTGATTAAGAATATATACATTAGGTTTAAATTAGGAAGTTGTTTTTTTTTTGTATATATATGCTTTTTTCCCCTCTGCTTGTGATGACGTCTGTCGTCAACGATAATGATCTGGCTGAGCTACCGAGGACGAAGTCCTCCTAAACAATTCTGTACTGGAAGGGAAGGTTTCGGGGTTAGCGGGGTCAGCGATCGGAATTGGTAAACAGACAAGTGCTTCAGCATCTGCGCTAGGGTGTGTGTGTGCGTGCATTTTCATGTGTATGAGCGTGTGCATGTATGCATATATATATATATATATATATATGTACAAACAGATAGATAGAGTGAGAGAGCGAGAGAAAGAGAGGGAGAAATAGAGAGAGAGAGAGAGAGAGAGAGATAGAGAGAGAGAAAGAGAGAGAGATAAACACATTTTCAGTGTGTTTCAGTGTGTCTGAATATATATATGTGTGCGTGTGCGTGTGCGTGTGTACACGCAAGTATGTGTGCGTGTGTACACGCAAGTATGTGTGCGCGTGTACACGCAAGTATGTGTGCGCGTGTATGTGTGTGTGTGTTTGTGTGTGCGTCTGTGTAAATCTCAATACGTTGTAACACATACACAAAATACACACACACACACACACATACACACACACATGTTCAGGCACACTCAAGCACACACTAAAAATGTGTGTTTATCTCTTTCTCTCTATCTATCTCCATCCCTATCTATCTGTTTGTGCATTCATATATATATATATATATATATATGTATATGTGTGTGCGTGTGTGTGTGTGTGTGTGTGTGTGAGAGAGAGAGAGAGAGGTTGCATGCATACACAATACGCTCACGCACAAACACATAATGATAATAATAAAGTTCAACATGTACATATGTACACATACACACACACGCACACACATTATACATATGCATGCTACACACACGTGTTCACACATAAGTGTAGGAGCGGATATTCATATCTATCTATCTATCTATCTATCTATCTATCTATCTATCTATCTATCTATCTATCGTGGAGGCGCAATGACCCAGTGGTTAGGGCAGCGGACACGTGGTCGTAGGATCGCGGTTTCGATTCCCAGACCGGGCGTTGTGAGTGTTTATTGAGCGAAAACACCTAAAGTTCCACTCTGGCAGGGAATGGTGGCGAACCCTGCTGTACTCTTTCACCACAACTTTCTCTCACTCTTTCTTCCTGTTTCTGTTGTGCTTGTAATTCAAAGGGCCAACCTTGTCACACTCTGTGTCACGCTGAATCTCCCCTGAGAACTACGTTAAGGGTACACGTGTCTGTGGAGTGCTCAGCCACTTGCACGTTAATTTCAAGAGCAGGCTGTTCCCTTGATCGGAGCAGCTGGAACTCTCGTCGTCGTAAGCGACGGAGTGCCACGATCTATCTATCTATCTATCTATCTATCTATCTACACATATATACGTATGTGTATGAATATATGTCTATAAGTACACACACATATTATAATACATGTATAGTATAAATGTAATATTGTGTATGTGTGTGTGCGTGTGTACACTTATAACACACTGACATAAACTCCCGCGCAGACGAATATATTACCCGGGACACATACACGCGCACACACACTCACACACACAATCGTATATAGATACACTCCCATACACACACACACTCGTATATACATGTACTCCCATACGCATACAAACACACACATACACACCCGCGTACATGCATACACTTCCAAACACACACACACACACACACACACTTACCAAACATGCTCACACATCATTAAATATGAATGTGGAGAGAAGGTTGTTATAAAAAATAGGTTAAATCAACAAAGAACTCTGGGAAGCGATGATGATGATGTTGATGATGATGATGAGGAAGAGGAGGAGGGGGAGGGGGAGGAGGAGAAGAAAGGAAACTACTACTACTACTACTACTACAAATAATAATAATAATGATGTTCATTTCTGGTAAAGGCACAAGGCCTGAAATTTTGGAGGAGGAGTCTTGTCGATTACATCGACCCCAGTGCGTAACTGGTACTTATCTAATCGACCCTGAAAGGATGAAAGGCAAAGTCGACCTCGGCGGAATTTGAACTCAGAACGTAAAGACGGACGAAATGCCGTTAACCATTTTGCCCGGCGTCCTAACGATTCTGCCAGCTCGCCTCCGTAATAATAATAATAATAATAATAATAATAATAATAATAATAATAATAATAATAATAATAATAATAATAATAATAATAATAATAAAAAATTCGTTTTATTGGCCACAAGAGCTAATATCAATTAAAAACATGTAAGGACAAAGACAGGACGAAGGTTACAAAAGGTTTTGTCCGAAAAGGTAGGAAAGTTCGTCTAAACAGAGGAAGAAAACGGAGAAAAGATATAATAAATAAATAGATAAATAAATAAATAAATAAATAAATAGAACTCCCAAAGGGGGAATCCAATCCAAACAGATCAGGTGCTAGAGTATAACAGATCGGACCTAGCGGTGGTGGTGAAGGTGAACTACATATGCGAGAAAGTTGATGTCGCATGCCCCTTTGACTCACGAATAGTCAAGATGGAAGGCGAAAAGATAGATAGATGCAACCCTCTTAAACACGAAATAGCCCGTCTATAGAAAATGATGAAGGTGAAGATGAATTACTTTTAATTTTTACACTCATAGATAACAACTTGGGTTGTAACTTCTGAGCCCGAGTCAGGCACATGTGAACGATGTTGAGAGAATGTCTGCTACGAATAATATTTTTTGACACAGGGCACCTCTAAGACAACCACCAGATGCTGAATGAAAATAAATGAACTGCGACCCGGCTCAATAAAAGGAGCCCGAGTTATTGACTGCGATTAAATACTTGAAGTCACTGCTGGCAGAAATTATATCAGCTTGCAAATATACACGTTCACTTTACAAAATTTATATTCGGGCAGCCGGAGTGCCGGACTCGCCAATGATATATATACATATATATATATATATATATATATATATATATATATATATATATATATATATATATATATATACCTGAAACAAATATGGCTGAACTTGGCTTCTCGGGGAGAGAATGCAACTCCAAAATTCGCATGCTACAAATGACTGCGATATCTGGAACAATAGAAATCTGCAAGATTTTAAGATTTAAAAGATGATGAACCAAAGATGTGAGAGTTTTGACTGGTGGCTGTTGGTACTGCCACCTATGGTTGCTTTTGGAGTAAGAGACGGAGAGAAAATGTTTGCTAAGAAATAGAAGGGAGGGAGAATTACACCTCAAGGGGAGAGAACCGCTCAGGGTTCATAATTAGTCTTTTTCTTTAGCTTTATAATTATTATTATCATTTTTCTCTCATTTTGGGTGTCCCAGTAGAACAAAAGGTGCTTTCCTTCACAATTCTGCTACCAAGTAGGTGGCCATCAGAATCACCTATAAATTAATAAAAAAAGAAAAGAAAAAGAAAACATACATATATTCACCTATATGTACAAGCATTTACCTACATACAAGCATGTGTGTGTATGTGGGCGTCTGTGTGTTTGCGTTATAAGCTATTTTTCTTTCTACAGTTCAAATCGGGAGTCATGTATCTGTATGTATGTATGTATGTATGTATGTATGTATGTGTATGTTTGTATTTATAATTTATTGTGTTTGTAT
>NC_142935.1:13530737-13538237 GCF_046866305.1 Octopus bimaculoides | reverse complement strand
CTGTGTTTGTCCCCCAAACATCGCTTGGCAACCGATGCTGGCGTGTTTACGTGCCCGTAACTTAGCGGTTCGGCAAAAGAGACCGATAGAATAAGTACTAGGCTTACAAAGAATAAGTCCTGGGGTCGATTTGCTCGACTAAAGGCGGTGCTCCAGCATGGCTGCAGCCAAATGACTGAAACAAGTAAAAGAGAGTAAAGAGTAAAAGAATATACGTATGAATATATGTTTATACATATATATGTATAAATACATAAATACTTATGAATGTGAATATATATATATAAATATATATGTATATAATGATTTCTTACGTCATCAGAAGGTGGATTTAATATTAATCTTTATTTTGTACAACAGTCGTTTTGATCCATCCTGCTAATGTCCCTTACGAGTTGTATCCCGTTCAACATGTTGTGTTACACCCATTTTGCAGTCTGGGCCTCATCAGGTACATCCATACGTAAAGTGTCTCGCTAAAGATCGTGTGTTTTGCCGGTCTGGTTAGGGAATGAAACATTCCTACAGTTTTCAATCACGATTATTTTTCTATAAGAATTGCAAATATTTGTAAATATAGGCAAATAACTCAAAGAGTGAAAAACACGCGAACACACAACGACAGATAAGTACGAGACAAAATGCCAAAAGAAATCTAACCCCTCCTCAGTTTTCGACTGTGATATTACTCCCCGTTTCGTGCTTTCATATATGTATATATATATATATATATATATATATATATATATATATATATATATATATATATATATATATATATATATATATATATATATATATATATATAACAGATACAAGATTGTGTGTGTGCATGTGTGAGTGTGTGTGTATATATATATATATATACATATATATATGTATGTGTATATGTATATGTATGTATGTATGTGTGCATGCGTGAGTGTGTGTGCGTGTGTATGTATATATATGTATGAGCGTTTCGACTTTAAAAAAAGACCCCTCCGGGCCAATCTCACCCGGGCCGAATCGGTCGCCCTCCGCAATCTCCGCCGCCGTGACGACATCGTCATCAAGCCGGCGGACAAAGGTGGAGCAGTGGTGGTGTGGCGCACGGACCTTTACAGGAGGGAAGCGCTCAGCCAGCTTCACAATCCCCTCTTCTACCGCCTCCTCCCCTCCGACCCGACCCCCTCCTACCAACGGCTTGTGTCCTCCACAATCCATGACCTCATCTCCTCCTCTGCTCTCCCCGCTACCGCTACCAACCTCATCGTCCGCACACCTCGCACCTCCTCCATCTACTTCCTTCCCAAGATCCACAAACCTAACAACCCTGGCCGCCCCATTGTCTCTGCTTGCAATTGCCCCACCGAACTCATTTCAAAATACCTCGACCATATCCTATCCCCGTTAGTTGCTGCCCTCCCATCCCACATACACGACACCAACCACGCCCTTCGCCTCTTCAATTCCTTTTCCTTCCCACCCGGCCCCTCACACCTCCTCTTCACCCTGGACATCAAATCCCTATACACGGTGATTCCACACAACGATGGTCTCTCAGCCCTCCAATACTTCCTTGACCGCCGCCCTGACCCCACACCTAGCACCCCTACCCTGCTTCGTCTGGCAGAACTCGTCCTCACCCTCAACTGCTTCACGTTCGCCGGAGATACCTACCAACAGGAATCTGGGGTCGCGATGGGGACGAGAATGGGGCCCAATTACGCCAACCTCTTTGTTGGTTACATTGAGGCCCAAGTATTCTCCCAATTCTCCGGTCCGACCCCGGAACTATACGGTCGCTACATAGATGACTGTATAGGAGCCACCTCCCTCTCCCGCGAACAGCTCTGCCTTTTCATCTCCTTCCTCTCCAACTTCCACCCCGCTCTTGACTTTACTTCCACCATCTCTGACACCTCTGTCAACTTCCTCGACATCTCTCTTTCCATCAACCCCCCCTCTAACTCTCTCACTACCTCCGCCTTCTTCAAACCCACTGACTCCCACCTCTACCTCAACTTCTCCTCCTCCCATCCATTCCACACCAAACGAGCCATCCCCTACTCCCAGTTCCTCCGCCTCCGACGTTTGTGCAGCCTGGACCAGGATTTCGAGACCCAGTCCCAGTATCTTGCTCGTCTGTTCATGCATCGAGGATACCCCTCCCACCTTGTCCAATCCGCCCTCGCCCGCGCTCGTCGAATCGACCGCACCACCGCCCTCTCTCCTCCCCCACACCAATCCCCTAACCGTACCCCCTTCCCACTCCGTTTCCACCCCACCACCCTACCCCTTCGTCGGAGGATCCTACGGGCCTTCCGTCGCCTCCAGCTCGATCCCACTACCCACCCCATTTTCCCCAACCCACCCCTATCCGCTTTCAAACGCGCCCGCAACCTACGCGATCTACTGGTCCGCAGTACCTTCTCCTCTTCCTCCCCACCCCCACCCGGCTCCTTCCCGTGCTCCAGATCCCGCTGTCACACCTGCCCCTTCATCACCAACACTACCTCTGTCACCGGATCGAACCTACAAACACTTCACATTCCACACAGTTTCACCTGCACCTCCTCCAACCTTATTTACTGCATCAAATGTACCCTATGCAACCAACTCTACGTGGGGCAGACGGGCCGCCGGCTGGCCGACCGTTTCACCGAACACCTAAGGGACGTTCGGCTAGGTTCGGACTCCCCTGTCGGCCGTCACTTCCAACTGCCCAACCACTCTCCCTCTAACATCTCCGTTTTTGGCCTCGCCCTGCACCATGGGTCCACTCCCTCGCGACTCCACTTGGAGCAACGCTACATTTTCAACCTTAATTCTTCTTTCCCCTTCGGACTCAACACAGCCTTCTCTTCCTTATGACTCTCCCCTTTACGTCCCTGCAACACTTTACATATTTTTTTTTTTTTTTTTTTTTAAACCCCCCCCCCCTCGTCCCCCTTACATTATATCCATTATTCTCTTGTTATTAGACTTACTTTTTTCTACTTGTTATCTCACCACTACCTACACGCACAAATACCCACACACCTTACATATATACCGCCCACATACATATACCGCCCACATATATGACAAACATACATACGCGCCCTCACACACACATAGCCGAACGCACATATATACACACACACACCCATATATACGCGCACGCCTACATACACAGCCGCATACACATGCACACACATACACACAGGAGTGCACACACAAAATAACACACATACCTGGCACACATACGCACGCACACACATAAACATACACATACACACCCCTCACATACATAAAACCACACACACACACACATACACACATACACGACACACATACACATATACACACAGGCACACATACACATATACACACATGCACACACACCTCTCACATACACAATACTCACTCATATACATAACACATACGCACGCACGAAAACATACACAATATACACATACACGCACGCACAAAAAATATACACACACGCGCACACGGAAACACATACAGACATACATACACACACACACACACCCGTACCTAACACTCACAATCCCACACACACACGCACATCCACACATATACACACACCCGCACACACCCACATACACACACACTTCTCACCAACACTACACACTCACACAGACACGCATACAATCATACACACATGGGCATAAACAACACACGCATATACAATAGCAAACGCACGCACACACACGTACACAGCAACGCACATACACACAACATACACATACACACAAACACACACGCACGCACAGAAAACATACACATACACACACGCGCACATACAAAATACACACACACACGTACACGTACCTAACACCGACAACCCCACACAAACACGAACACACACACACCCAAACAACCACCTGTTGACCTTCTACCTACACTGTCTACAGCGTCCACTAACCAGTCCTGCTACTAATTTCTTCCACTACGTCATACACACACACACACACACACACAAACACACTAACAGATAAACCACCAAACCATGCACACACACACACACACACACATACATACGCACACACACGTTCTGTTATCACACACACACTCGCAGACTTACGCACGCGCACCGATATTCATCTCCCTTTTTCACTCTCCCATCTTAGAAAGAACTTTTCCCCCACCACCTCCTCTTCCGGTCTTTTCATCATGTAACCTCGTGGGCATCGGTACCATTTTCCTCTTTCTCCGTTCTTCCATTCTCCGAACTTTCCATCTTTCCGACGAAGGGCTACGCCCGAAACGTCATACACACTCTCTCTTTCCTTTCCTGAGCGTCCAATAATACTATCCATATCACGTCCTCACTTTGTTGTTTTTTTGTTTTTTTGTTATTGTGTTTTTGAACTATATATATATATATATATATATATATATATATATATATATATATATATATAAATATATATATATATATATATATATATATATACGTATTTAAATATGTATGTATTTGTGTATGTATGTGTGTGCGCCCGTGTGCGCGTGAATGTGTGTGTGAGTGTATATATATATATATATATATATGAATATGTATGTGCATGTGTGTGCATGCGCGCGCGCGTAGTGTGTTTTCATTGATGAATCAGTTCAGTGAGGCTGTCTGCAACGCTAATCGACATAACTTTCTAATTAATGTCATACACACACACACACACACACACACACACACATACATACATGCATGCATACATACATACATACATACATACATACATGCATACATATGCATTTATTTATATATTCTTTTTTTTTTTATATTTGTTATGTTTCTTTTTGATCTAGCCCAAATGTTCAACGAATGAGTTGCAAAGTTGATAAAGAGATAAAGTTTAAAACACCCAGGCGATTTGTTTTGTTTTTATTCATTATTTTTTCTCATTTTTGCATTTTTTTTGTTGTCAAAAATTCGGTAATCTTAGAGTTCCCAGGCGAGATACCCTTTTATTTTTCATCTTTTTCTTTCTCGAAACGTCTGGTGACTGTTTAAAAAGATACCAGTAATTGGCACGTTCTCTCCAAGGAATTGAACTTTTCCTATTCTAATAATATCCATAGCCTCGGGCCGAATAAAGCCTTGTGAGTGGATTTGGTAGACAGAAACTGAAAGAAGCCTGTCGTATATGTGTATATATATATATATATATATATATATGTATATGTATGTGTGTGTGTATGTTTGCGTGTCTGTATTTTTCCCATCCCCCAACATCGCTTGACAACTTATTGTGGTGTGTTTACGTCGCCCGTAACTTAGCGGTTCGGCAAAAGAGATCAATAGAATAAGTACTAGGCTTACAAAGAATAAGTCCTGAGGTCGATTTGCTCGACTAAAAGGTGGTGCCCCAGCATGGCCACAGTCAAATGACTGAAACAAGTAAAAGAGTAAAAGAGTAAGTCAAACCAAAGCGGGAGATGAATGAAACTAGAGGAAAGGCGATGAAATTGTTGCTAGTCTCAGGCATGGTCCTGCAGTTAAGATGTTTCATCTTTCAAGCACTTGGTTTCGTGTTCGATCCCAATGCATGTAATTTTAGGCAAACGTCTTTTACGGCATCGATGCATTGTAAATGAAATAGGGAAACTGTGTGGAAGTTCGTCATGTAATTTTTTTTTTTTTTTTACTTGATGCAGTCTCAGCTTCGCTGGGCAGGGCACGTAGCTCGCATGTCAGACGATCGATTACCAAAAAGATTGCTCTTTGGCGAGCTGCAAAAGGGAAAGCGCTCACAAGGTGGCCAGAAGAAGCGCTTTAAGGACATACTGAAAGCCTTCAACATCGACCATGATATTTGAGAGCAGTGTGCTCTAGACAGAGAAAGGTGGTGATCAGCTGTTCACAAGGGTGCCAACACAAGCGAGACCAATAGGATCGCTGCTGCAGAAAACCGCAGACCAGCCAGGAAGAACAGAGCTAACAACCCTGTAGCAGGCACTACCATTCCCTGTCCACACTGTCAAAGACTCTTTCGGGCGCAGATTGGCCTCACTAGCCATCTGCGGACTCACAAAACAAGCCCACCCCCAACCTAGAATGACTAGATGGTCTTCGTCGCATCGACGGACAAGAGAGAGAGAGAGAGAGAGAGAGAGAGAGAGAGAGAGAGAGAGAGAGAGGATGTATGTATGAGTCTGGCTAGGCTTTAAAAGGGCGCAAGTGGAGGCGCAATGGCCCAGTGGTTAAGGCAGCGCACTCGCAGCTGGAGGATCGCGGTTTCGATTCCCAGACCAGGCGTTGTGTGTGTTTATTGAGCGAAAACACCTAAAGCTTCACGAGGCTCCGGCAGGGGGTGGCAGTGACCCCTGTTGTACTCTTTCGCCCCAACTTTCTCTCACTCTTTCTTCCTGTTTCTTGAGTAACGCTGCGATGGACTGGCGTCCCGTCCAGCTGGGGGGAACACATACGCCATAGAAACCGGGAAACCGGGCCCATGAACCTGGTTAGGCTTTAAAAGGGCGCATAAATAAATAAAAAAATTCCTTTTCTATGGCAACTGGTGAACTTTTGTTGTTGGTTACAAATCTCCAGTATGCCAACTTCTAGTTAATTGCATTCTTGTATCGTGTCTCCCTGATTCCGAGTTCGAGTGTGGACTGGACATTGACAGTATTTTCTATAGTAATTCTAAGATCGATAGAAACAAAAACAAAAGACAAATGAAGCAAAAATAAAAGAAATAATTAAAGAAAAAAGAAAACAACTATAAAAAACAAATGCGAAAACTGTACAAAAAAATCGATTGAGTTGATTATACTCTTTCACCTTAAGACTAAAGAGAAAAGAAGAAAAAAAAACAATAATAATGACGTTCTTCTGTCAGATCAAAAGAGATCAATATTCTCGTTCATAAATGATACTCGCTGAATTTAACCACAGACAAAAAACAAAACAAAAACAAAACCCAGCTTCACAAGAAATCAGAAAATTTGCAAGAACATTAAAGACAAAAAAAGGAACCACTATGAAAGGCGTTGATATCTGACTCAACTGCGATAAAATTCTTTCGGTCAGTAAAGTTAGTCACAAGACGCTACTGCATCTTCTTCAAGACTTTACCATTTATCCTCCTCCTCTCTATCGTCTCTTTTCGCTTGTTTATTCCTTATTTTGGTTATTCCAAATATTTTGTTATTGGAATTAGTCGTTTTTTTGTTTGTTTATTTGTTTGGTTTTTGTTTTTATTTATTTTGTTTTTTGAATCAGTTGACTTTTTCCTTTTCCTCAGTGGAACTGAGTTTCATCTGGCTGGCGTCTGTGTGGGTGGGGTTATCAGCAAAGATAACTCACACGGCGAAACTGTCGTCTTTACATACACACACACACACACACATACATACATACATACATACATATATACATATACAAACATACAAATATATATATATATATATATATATATATATATATATATAATCCTTATTTATATAAATATATATATATACATGTATATATGTATGTATGTATATTTATATATTTATACGCACGCA
>NC_142935.1:13503237-13525737 GCF_046866305.1 Octopus bimaculoides | reverse complement strand
GTCTGTGTTTGTATATGTGTTTGTTGTGTGTGTGTGTGTGTGTAAGGGAGAGAGATAGAGAGAGTGAAAGAGAGAGAAACAGAGAGACAGACAGACAGACGGAAGGAGACTAGGGGAGAGAGAGAGAGAGAGAGAGAGATAGAGAGAGTGAAAGAGAGAGAAACAGGGAGACAGACAGACAGACGGAAGGAGACTAGGGGAGAGAGAGAGAGAGAGAGAGAGAGAGAGAGAGAGTGAAAGGCAGGGCTTGTGAATAAAGTGAAAGAGAAAGTGTGTATGTGCGAAGGAGTGGAGTTGAGCAATTATCGCCAACAGAAACATCGTCTTCTAATTGTATCTCAGAAGAAAAAAACAAAACAAAAATAATTCAATATATTACCCCATATGTACAAACACAAACGCACACCGACTCATATACAAGGATGCGTCACACACACACACACACACACGTGTATACACACACACGTGTATACACACACACACTGACACTGACACACAGTCACACACACAAACAAAACTACACCTACATGCATAAATATAGACACATATATACACACACATATTCATGCTAGCATATATATATATATATGTGTGTATGTATCTATGTTTGCATGTATATGCATGTGTGTGTATTTTTATACATGATACATAAATACATATATGATATATATATATATATATGATAAATACACACACGCGCGCACGCACACACACACACACACATATTCATATAGATACACACAGACACATACACATATGCATAAAACAGAGAACGTATTGTATGAGCGGGAATTTCCAGAGGAGGCGCACAATGGAAGATATTCTACATCGTATCATAGATTACACACACACACACACACACACACACACACACACACACACACACACACACACACACACACACACACACACACACACAAAACAAGATGTCAGCGTATAATATTACTTTCTATTTTTAGCCCCAGGTCAATCCTGTTTGAGCAGAGCTATGATTAACAACATTCCAGTCTTGGACATCATGTCCTTTGTATCCCATATTCGACACTAATTGTCACTTTATTTATTTATATTTAAACATTTTTTGCAAAGTCTTCGATCAGATCCTCACTGTGACATCATGAACACTTCGAAATTACATTTCCGATCATATAAACCAATTCGAATATTATTATAGCAAGTTTAAAGTGATTTATTTTGTGTCGTAAACCATTTACCATTTCCGTGGTGCCTCCTTCCTTTGATGCTCTAAGCACGTGCTTATTTTGGAAAATGGTTTATCCAGCTCTGTGCCCCAGCATGGCCGCAGTCTAATGACTGAAACAAGTAAAAAATACTGAACACTAGTTGTATAGTAATTCCTTTGTTTGAGTTACATCTTAGGTATGGTGCCAGAAACTGAAGGGGACGGAGGCGGCGAGGGCGACGGTAGAAGCGGCGGCAGCGGAGGCAGTGTTGATGGTGGTGGTGGTGGTGGTGGTGGTGGTATTGGTTATCGGGTGTTGTTGTTGTTGTTGTTGCTGCTTGTGTATGAAGGTGGGTCAATGATGAAAGCAAAGGTGATAATTGATTGAGATGCTGATTGGTAGCTGATGATGGTGGGAGTCTGGTAATAACATATTGATAGCGCCGGCCTTGTTGTTGCTTTTGCTGTTGTGGTTGTTGTTAGCGATGTGATGCCGATAGTAAACGAGGAAGAAGAAGATGAAGAAGAAGAAGAAGAAGAAGAGAGAGAGAGAGAGAGAGAGAGTAAAAGGGAGCCGGCTACTGTTTAATATCAAAGACTGCGGGATAACAAACAACATCAAAAGACAAAATAAGAAGTAGAAAAAAAAATACAATATCAAGTATGGACGGCGTGTTTTCTGGCTAACAAAGATAACATACATACATTCATAAACACATATACACACACACTCATACACTTACGTATACACATACACTCACACACACACATATGCATTATAACCGCGAGTGTATATGTGTATATGTATATATATATACACACAAGGTGATTTAAAAGTTCTTTTACTATTTTAATACAGTACAGCCCAACGATTAACAAACGTATCAATACACACACGCATTATATGTGCAATTATATGTGTGTGTGTGTGTGTGTGTGTATGTCATTCAGTTTATTTCAAGATTTCTTGCCAACAGAGAAAGAACCGGTTTCTAACCTACATCCAAGGTTCCTTCATTGGAATTTCAACATCAGCAACAGGGTATTTTTCTTTGTATGTATGTATGTATGTGTGCAGTTTTGTATGTTTTGTTTATGTATGTATTCTCATGCATATAGCTACATATCTAGACATGCTCATACATATTTAAATGATAAACTTCTGGAAAGTTTTACAGATTTTTACAGTTCCAATGATGGATTGGATCTGTAGTCTTCGAATTATCTTTCTCCTTTCTGGTTTTAAGAAGCCTAATTTCTCAAGTCTAGTATTGAGGCAGTGTGTTTCATATCCCCGGAGCCCCAGTAATTACAGGTATAAACCTGAACTTGTAATCTGGATAGAGTAACTGCAGATTTCTCAATAGTTGGCGGAAACGTTAGCACTCCGGGTGAAATGCTTAGCGATATTTCGAGTTCAAATTCCACCGAGGTCGACTTTGTCTTTCATCCTTTCGGGATCGATAAATTAAGTACCAGTTGCGTACTAAAGTCGATCTAATCGATTGCTCCCCCCCCCGCCACCAAATTTCAGGCCTTGTGCCTCGGGTAGAAAAGAATATTCTGTGTAAATGGTCTTGCCTAAATTGCTTCTCATTACATTTACTCATCTACCGGCTCAAGTTCAAATCTTTTGAGCACTTCGAAGAGTATTTTTATATAAAGGACACCTGTTTTTAACCTATAAACGTTTATGTTTTCGTTTTGAAAGTATATTAATGTGCGTGTGTGTGTGTTTGTGTGTGCGTGTGTGTTCCTGTAATTCAGTGGGCCAGCCTTGTTACACTCTGTGTCACGCGGAATCTCCTTGAGAATAACATTAAGGATACGCGTGTCTGTGGAGTACTCGGCCACTCGCAAATCAATTGCACGTGCAGGCTGTTCCGTTGATCGAATCAAATAGCACATTCATCATCGTAACCGATGGAGTACCAAGTTATATTCTTGTATGTACACACACGCGCATGCACACACACACGTACGCACACATGATGTTCATTTGCGAAATAAAATTTTGCACACAATGCACGGTATAAAAAATGTATTGTTTATCTAACCTTGGTTCTTTTCCCAGAAACTTAAGCGGTCGTCGTTACAAGGACCTTCGTTATTCAATGCATACGATGTATACATGTTAGGGATAGTTTTGTATACCTTAGAGACTTCGTGTTTGCCTATGGCTATCGTTTTTTAGATCCTGTTTTCCTGAAGTTGTTTATTTTTTGGAAATAGGTTATCTCTATATTGTTCTCTGTTCTGATTGCATATCGCTTATATTCTGTCGTCAGTCGGTCTCTGGCTTTCGAATGTGAGATTGTATCTTGTCTTCCGTAAAGTGTCTCCTGTTATGTTAATGTTGGTGCATTCGTTTATCGCGGAATCATTGCCTTGGTCGGTAGCTGTCCGGTATCAGCTTGTTTATTATAAAATTCATATCTTGTTTTGCTAAAGTCGTCGTTCTGTTATATATATATATATATATATATATATATATATATATATATATATATATATATATATATATATATATATATATATAGATATATACACACCGTCGGTGTACGTCGCTGGATTTGATTTGATTTGTTTGTTTACATTCTGAGGGAAAATAACGATGGAGGGTTGTGTACCTTCGATTATTGTTTCACCCGCTTTGATGCATGTGTTTTGCTAATAATAGTAGTGTTTGGTGATGACAATAATAATTGCGACCCTGAAGAGATGGAGTATCCGGCAATTTATAATTTGTAATTTGTAATGTGTTATAATATGTTATAATATTTTATGAGACATTTTATGATGTGGTTTATTTATCCTGGATACTCTATTGAAATGTGCATAGGTTTGGCTTATTGCTGTTGTTACTGCTATTATAATTGTTGCTGCAATAAAGTATCTTCAATGCATCGATTTTGAGCTCTATTTTTTAAGATATATATATATATATATATATATATATATATATATATATATATATATATATATATATATATATATATATATGTATAGGTATAAGTTAGAGGTGTTTAAAACCTCTAAGGGATGGTTAAATCCAAAGGCGCTCCTGGTGATTACCTGCGTAGGTACAGTCCTTGGTAAAAGGTATACTATAGCAGGTAATTCAGCGGGCAAACCGTTGTTTAAATTATATGCAAGAAAATAGAGGAAAAATAACAGGAAGAAGTTGTTCTTACTAGCACAAACGACCAACTTTTTCCTGTTATTTTTCCTCCATTTTCTTCCCATTTATATACGTATATAACACACCCCTTTGAAGGATTTCACTTCTTCAGTTTCTTACTTTATATATATATATATATATATATATAAGTGCTAATACATACACACACACATACATACATATCTACATACACCTTATAAAACTAAGTATATGTTCATAAACATGTTTGTGTGTATATGTTTATGTATGTGTACATATGTATATATATGCATATATATATATATATATATACATATATATACATACATATATATATACACACATATATATATATATATACATACACACATATATATATAGACACGCATATAAATAGATATAAATATATACATAGAGTAGTGTGTATAACTATATCGGTAAATGCACACATTGACATATAATTATATATTTATGAACGTAAGTGCTAATATATTCGTTCAGTTACATTTTTACACGTACTCACAATGTGAGTACAAGTGAGGGTTAGACGCGTGCTTGTGTGTGTATATATGTAGATATGTTTGAGGGTGTATATGCGTTGGTCTGTACATCGTGTATACCATGTTGTTTTCACTTTTATCTCACGCTTGATAGACATACAGCTGTTGAGTTTCTCTGATATAACCCTTACCATGTCAGCCGAATGTCATTCACCTACGTATTCCTTCAGATTTATACAGAAATAAATAAATAAATAATAATAATAATAATAAATAATAATAATAATAATAATAATAATAATAATAATAATAATAATAATAATAAATAATAATAATAATAATAATAATAAATAATAATAATAATAATAATAATAATAATAATAATAAATAATAATAATAATAATAATAATAATAATAATAATAATAATGATGATGATGATGATGATGATGATGATGATGATGATGATGATGATAACAGCAATAATAATAATAATAATGATGATGATGATGATGATGATGATAACAGCAATAATAATAATAATAATAATAATATTAATAATAATAATAATAATCATAGAATGAGAGAGAGTGCGAGTGTTTGGGAAGGACGCCAGTCGATTAGATCGACCCCAGTACGCAGCTGGTACTTAATTTATCGACCACGGTAGGATGAAAGGCAAAGTCGACCGTATTCCTCACCGCGAGGAGAGTGGATAACTGTGGCAATTATAGAGCTAATACATGCAACCGAAGCCGCGATCGCAGGTCGCACCCGGGCGTCGGGCCGAAAAACGGCTTCCGGCAGCGGTCGCCGCGCGTTCGGCGTCGTCCCAGCCGCCGGTCGTCGCCGGCGCCCGCTCGGCCGGGTTCCGGGGCTGCTCGCCAGTTCCCGCCGGTCGCGACGATACGGTCGGCCTTCCGCATTGGTCGCGGCGCAAATATTAGACTGAGACCGACGCGTATGGGCCGTCGCAGCAGCCGCCGCGCTTCGCGCGCGGGTCGAGGCGTGCGACGGCTTCACGCCCCTTCGATTTTGGTGACTCTGGATAACTGTCAGTACGATCGCACGGGCTAGTATCGACTAGCCTTCGCGCGACGGGTCCCCCGCGAGTCCGCCCTATCAACTGTCGACGGCCCGGTAAGTGCCGACCGTGGTGGCAACGGGTAACGGGGAATCAGGGTTCGATTCCGGAGAGGGAGCATGCGAAACGGCTACCACATGCAAGGAAGGCAGCAGGCGCGCAAATTACCCACTCCCGGCACGGGGAGGTAGTGACGAAAAATAACGACGCGGGACTCTGTCGAGGCCCCGCGATCGGAATGAGTACACTTCAAATCCGTTAACGAGGATCGACCGGAGGGCAAGTCTGGTGCCAGCAGCCGCGGTAATTCCAGCTCCGGTAGCGTATATTAAAATTGTTGCGTTTGAAAAGCTCGTAGTCGGAATTCGGGTCTCGAAAACGTGCCCCAGCACGCTCTGAGCGACGGCGCCGTCGCGGGCGTGCCTCGCGCGCGTCCGCTTCTGTCGTCCGTTCGTACTCCCGGCCCTATACTCCGGCAGCCCGTCACCCGCCTCCGCCTCCGCTACCGTCCCCCGTCCGGTCGGTCGGCATCAGCACGCGATCGTTCGGCCTTGCCTTCACCGGCGTCGCAGTCGCCGCTGTTGCTGCTGCCGCCGCCTCCGCCGGTGGCGCCGGTTCGCGGTGTTCGGGGGAAACAAACGGGGGGCGAGCGTCGCCCGGGGCGTCGCCGCTCGCACGCGTTTCGGTAGCGCGTCCACCTCCCGGTCGTTCCTCCGAGGGTGCTCTTCGCCGAGTGTCCGAGGCGGCCGGTACGTTCACTGTGAAAAAATTAGAGTGCTCAGAGCGAGCCCCGCCGGCTTGCATACGAAAAGCATGGAATGATGGAAAATGGCCTCGTCCGCGCGTCATCCGTCGGTCTCCGTTCACGACGAGGCAATGATCGAAGGGAGCGATCGGGGCCACTCGTATTGCGACGTTAGAGGTGAAATTCTTGGATCGTCGCAAGACGCACTGCAGCGACGGCGTGTGGCAAGCACGTTTTCCTCGATCAAGAGCGAAAGTCGGAGGTTCGAAGACGATCAGATACCGTCGTAGTTCCGACCGTAAACGATGCCGACTGGCGCTACCTGTATTATTACCCTGACAGTCCACGTTCCTCATTGAGCAGCCCCGCTCTCTCTTTTTCGTGTGCTGTTAGAAGCTGAATGGTAGCTTTTGTATTTCTCCTTCTCCAAGTAATGTACGATTGGTTTAGGAACTGGTGCGTGTTGCCGTATTATCGCTTGCACTCTCACTTCAACTTGTTTGGAAGATGACGTTTTTGGTATTATGAAACATTCCTCCCCCAATAAATGAGATTTGCTGTGATAGTTGTCGCTGTGCCTGTATAATACATTCTGCCACGCTGTCGACAAGCATCGACACCGACACCTATATATATACACGACAAGCTTCCACACAGTTTCCGTCTACCAAATTCACTCAAAGGGCATTGATTACTCGGAGTTATAATAGAAGACACGCGTCCCGGGTGTTGTGTGATAGGACTGAACACGAAACCACAACCTTGTAAAGAGAGATTCTTAACCACTCAGCCATGCTTGTGCCTTCTGAATTTTCTTTGAAAAAAAAAAAAAAAAAAAAAAAAAGGGGAAAAACAACCCCAGCCCTCAAAACTAAAATATGACAGAATAACAGAATTTAATTTAAATATGACAGAAAGATTACAAATGAGAAATGTCAAAATTTTTCATTAAAGAAAAATGTGAACGAACATCCGTGGATTTTGAAAAATATTCACAGCACCGTTAAATTAATTAGGAATGAAACTCAGTAATTAATCAGTGTCTGGTTCGAATAAAAATATTAAAGATGAGTCGACAGCTCACAGTAATCAGTGCATCGTATTAATTAGGCGACCGAGTTCTTGGTTCCTTTCTAAACAGGCCACACGGATAATGTGTCGATTCTTCCTTTATTCTGCTTAAGTGTGATCAAAACTGGAGATTAACAAACGTATAGTATTGAGTTAAAGGGGATTAAAATTTATCAGTAAAAAGTATATAAATTTTGGGGGGTAAAAAAAAGAGAGAGAGAAAAGGTTAACATGCAGTTTACGGAAGTAAAAATGTGAAAGTAAGTTGTCCTAAAAACAATGAAAGTAATTTGCAATAGCAATCGGAAGCGATGATAGTGACACCCATGATTTCATGTAAAGAGTGTATGTGACATAACCAACGTACAGAACGAGCATATGCCATATTATAATGTGTATAAGGAGCCCTATATCCGGCACAGAAGGACGGATATAGTAACCTTTAGGAGGGAGAAACAAGAGTGCCTAATAATCGGCCTGGCAGTGCCGGGAGATCAACTTATTATCATGAAAGAAGGAGAAAAGATTTATAAATACGGAGACTGAGAACTGAGATCGCTAAGATGTGGCAGCTACGAGAGTCAAACATAAAGGTTGTCCCTATTATCATCGGAACATTGGGTTCAATACCACCTAATCTGAAAAAACATCTGGAAACTTTAGGAATACCCCGCAATGTAGGCGTTTTGCAAAAATCGGCATTACTTAGAACTGCAAGTATATTGCGTAAAATACTGTCTGTCTGAGGCCCTTGTTGTGTCTTGAAAGATAGTGCAAGCCCCCGGTAGATACAATATCTTCAATCAACAACATCATGATATCAGATACTATGCGGTATCCTCCTCATTGATATGGCTGTCTTAATCGATATAAATGTATCTGTCAAGACCTACCAAAAACTGAGCAAGTATAAAGATCTTGAAACAGAAATTGGTAAAATGTGGAACCTGAAGATTAAAACAATACCTGTTGTCATAGGTGCCCTAGAAATGATATCAAATGGGGCTGATTGCTACTTAGCTCAGATATCAGGAAACACCAAAATGACAGGAATTCAAAAGACAGTGCTCATGGGAAATGTCCATATCCTACGTAAAATGATGTATGTGTTATCTCAAAATTTAAAACAAACTCATAATATTCTTATGTTTTCTTAAACATTCTCTAGAACAATACTATGTGCAAAATCATATATATGGTACCCTAGGCATAACACCAACATGAACTTCTAACCTGTTGTCTCTTGAGGTCTCTGGATGAGACTTGGAGCCAACTTGTACAAATGCAAAGCAAAAGTCAAACATAAAATAATAATAATAATAATGATGATGATGATGATGATGATGATGATGATGATGATGATGATGATGATGAAAACAGAAGAAAAAAACAAACCGACAGAAAAGTACATATTGAAAGTTCAAAATACTCGGTTTCAGAAGGACCTGAAACTTAGAAAAGAAAAAAAGAAATCTGAATAAAAAAAAAAAATAATAATAATCAAAAACGACAAAGAAATATCCATCAAAATGTATAGATTTATTTATTTCACACGTGATTAAACGGATACAATAAATAGTTATATAAATATATAAAATAACGGATAAATATTTATCCTGTAAAAACTAGTGCGATGAATAATGACAACCGTGGCGGGACTATTGGTGATGCGAGCGTGACCAACCCTATTGATTTGAGTGGTATGGAAGAAGGGGAGTGTGTGACGTTCATGGTTAGTGTCCAATAGAGCGAGCAGATCAGATCAAAGGAAATGGTTATAGATTGGTATCGAACCTAGATCGGTTCACTGAGAAATTATGGCCGACGATGTGGCGCAAACCATCTTTGTAGTAGTCCTTGTAAATTTTATACATCTTCTTCTTGCATTCTGTATGGTCACAACGCACACAAACACACACTAACATACATGCATCACACACAATTTTATATATACATGTATATAGACATACATATATATTTATATATATCATACATACATACATACATACATATGAAGAAAACAAAGTTATTTTGTTCTGTACGGATAGAAATATATATATAAAAAAAAAGAAATAGAAAATGCACTGGGGTTCGTTTACATTTTTGTATTTAAAAATTTTTAAAGACTTAACCGGTTTCATAGTTTTATGATTTTCAACTTTTGAAATTCAGAGAAATCTGTCAAACCAGTTAAGTCTTTAAAACCTTTAAAATAAAAAAATCAAAACGAATCCCAATGCATTTTCAACTTCTTTTCTCTCTCTCTCTCTCTCTCTCTCTCTCTCTCTCTCTCTATATATATATATATATATATATATATATATATATATATATATATATATATATATATACATGTATATACATATATACATATATATATATAATAATAAAGGAGTTACGACGCAAAAACGTATAAATTCAAAAGAACATATTTATCTTCTTCAATATATATTTCAGTATAAAGAATTCATTAAGATGCTTAAATCAAAATTTCTTTACACATCATTCAGGAACAGATATAACATCAGAAAAAATACACTCCGTTTAAAAACGCAAACCGTTCATGGCGAAAAAATTTCACAATTACAAAAAACGAACAAAATTTTTAAAGTTCTAGCAAAAAAGAACGCCATTACCTACATACAGGCATCCTCGTGTGCGCCCGTACACACACGCGCACACACGTTCATACGCGCACACACGCTCATGCACGCACACACGTGCACCCTCACATGTGTATATATGGATACACAAAGAAACAAAGATCACAAGTCATAAACACATCCACACACACACACACACACACACACACACACACACACACATATATATATATATATATATATATATATATAAATATAAAAATATGTTTAAAAAACCACATATTAAAATATATTATAAAATTATATATACATAAAAAAATCTATACACATACAAACCACCATACACACACATATATGCAGATATACATATATATATACATATATACATATATATACATATATACACACACATACAAAACATCACACACACACATATACACACATACACACATATATACATATATACACACATACATACATAAACATACACATATGTACATATACACATATATACACATATACATATATATATATATATATATATATATATATATATATATATATATATACATATATATATATATATATACACATACACACACATACACATGCATATACATACACACACATACATACATACATACATATACACATATATTTATATATATATACACACATACAAAACATTACCCACACACATATATACACACACACACACACACACACACACACACACACACATATATATATATATATATATATATATACACATACATATCTACATATAAGTACATACACACATATATATATACATACACACATACATATACATACACATACCCATATACCCACATACACACACATATACATACATACATACACATAAATACACACATTTTTCCACGTATACCTATGCATATGTATATACACTTGCACATGTATATGAACAGATGTACGAATAAGTAAATAGAGCAATAGCAGAACTTAAAATACTAAAACCCAGACCTTAATACCCGATCATAACAAAGTTCTGCTATAGGAGAAATAAACAATGAAATTATCTAAACCAAAAATAAGTATGTTTGCGAACGTGAACACGTCTGAACCCATTATATGTTAGTTTATTAATTAGTTTATGCTTAGAAAATAGAGTAAAAAACAACTCAAGATTGCACAAGTTGCAATACCTCCTACCCTTATCGTATGGGAAATCTCTCCCTATAACAGACCATTCTAACGAAAAGTTCTTATTTTGTTCTTTTAACCCCCAAATAAACTTACTAAGACTAGTATTAGCTATTTTACTCCTATCTCTAAACGTATTAAAGTGACAAGAAATTCTCCTACAAATCTTATCCGAAGAACAACCCACATAAACACTAACATCTGTATTGTATCACTCTTAACCTTACACTGATACACTATATATATATATATATACATATATATATATATATATATATATATATATATATATATATATATATATATATATATATATATATATATATATGTGTGTGTGTGTGTGTGTGTGTGTGTGTGTGTGTGTGTGTGTGTGTGTATATATATATATATATACGTATATGAAAGGAAGTATAGAAGGATGGGGTATATCTAATGCACCACTCAACTCACCTTCAATATCAACATTATATTTGCTCTGTCCGTCATTTCACAGTCTTACTTTTATACTTATATTTCATTTTCATCTTCTTGCTTTTTGTTTTCTCTCGTTACAAACGAAGCCACAACGCTTGACAAACGCAGAACGTAAGCTCTCACCTTTTGTCACTGGTCTGACGAATTGCCACACTAATGTTTAAAACCGCAAGCATTACGTAACTTTTCATATGGAACGTTTGTTTGAACTGGCGTTAAAAATTACTTAATTTATCGACCCCGAAAGGATGTAAGGCAAAGTCGACCCCGGCGACATTTGAACTCAGAACACGAAGACAGACGAAATAGCACTAAGCATTTCGCCCGGCGTGCTAACGATTCTGCCAGCTCACCGCCTTTGTAGTAGTGGTAGTAGTAGTAGTAGTAGTAGTAGTAGTTGGCAGATGACAAGTAATTTTGGGGTTGGGTGATAGACAATAATTTCCTCTCCAGTATTTGACTGGTACTTCGTTATATCGTCACCTGAAGGATGAAAGGCAAAGCTGACCTATGCGTGTTTTGAACTCAGTACGTAAAGAGCGGGATCTGAAATTTCGTCCGATGCTTTTACGATTCTACCAAGACACCATTCTGTCACAACTGGGATGAATGGAAAGGATAGCATAAGACCAAGAACGTTGACATCGTTCCAGCTGGATTTGAACTTAGAACACAGAGGATCAGAATAAATACTGCAAAGATTTCTATGCGCCATCCTTACAACTCAGCTACTTTCTTGTAACTTTTTTCTATTTCCATTCCTTTTGTAATTTTATTCTCGTACTAGCTTAAAGGTCGCAATCCATGCGGATTTTGAAGTTAGCTCTTGCGGCGGGGCGGGGGGGTTAATTAAGCCTGCAGCCCAAATCCAAAGTGAGGAATAAGCATCCTTTCTACTATAGACACACAGTCTGAAATTTGGGGGGAGGGGACTTGTCGATTACGTCGACTCCACTGTTTCACTGGTACTTAATTTATCGACCGCGAAAGGATAAAAGGGAAAGTCGACTTTGGCGGAATTTGAACTCAGAACGTAGCCACGGGTGAAATACTGCTAAGCATTTTGCCCGACGTGCTAACGATTCTGCCAGCTCGCCGCCTTAAAATGAGCAATAATCATAATTTATTGGTACCTTATCAATATGGTATTACCCTAACAATTTGGTATTACGTACTTCAAATTCATCTGAAACAAATCGGCAAGATAAAGAAGCTGGATAAAGTGGGTACCACACGAACTGAACGAGTATCAAATCACACGTCGTCTTGGAACTTGCTCTTATTTGATGTCAGGGCATAAAAGCGAACCATTTTTGCATCGTATTGTTACGTGTGATGAAAAATGAATTCTTTTCAACAATAGCAAGCATTCTGCACGGTGGTTGGATAGCGACAAAGTGCCAAAACACAATCCAAAAAAGAATATTCACCAAAAAAAGCTAGTAGTGTGGTCCGGTGCTGGTGTCTTCTACAGCTTCATGAGACCTGGTAAGTCAATTACAGCAGACGTAAACATCAACCAATTGGATGAAATGATGAGTGAACTTGCAATTAAACAACCGATATTGGGCAACAGAGACAGACCAATTCTCTTGCAAGACAATGCTCGACCACATGTTGCACAAACTGAATTTGGAAGTACTCTGTCTTCCACCATATTCACTAGAGACCTTGCACCAACTGATTATCACGTTTTCCAGGCATTAGATAACTTTTTGCAAGGAAAAAACTTCAAATCTTAAGAAGATGCAAAAACAACCTTTCGTGATTTCATCACCTCTGGCTTTCCAGAATTCTTCGCTGCCGGCATAAATAAGCAACTGATAAAATGGCAAAATTGTGTTGATAATTTAGGTGCATACTTTGATTAACTGCTTTGCTTTTTGTTGAGATAAAGTAAAATAAACTTTCAGTTTAAAATCAAACATTTCATTCTTAATGAGCTGATAAAAATTTAGCAAAATAATTTTGGTTTTATTAAGCTGTTGGTTTGAACGGAAATTTTGAAGGACACTTTTAATTTAAGTTGCTTCAAAACAGAAAGATTTTTTTCATAGAACCAGGGGCAGTTGGTTGGTATCAGGCAGTTGGTATCAAAAGATTATCCTTTTCCCCCTATATTTGTCATGTGTTTCTGTGTACTTACTGTGTGCTGTTGTAATATAAAAATGAATTCGTTGTTTTCAAATTGTGAATGGCAGTTTTGGTGTTCGTAGCTGATGACGCGAAAGAACTCAGTAACACATGAGTCATATGATCCACTGACGTCATTCACAGCCTAATGTTATTTCAGAAATATCATCTCGAAGGAGTATTTTCTCCTGGGACTATTTCTTCACCAGAAAGTCATCCTACGTCCGAATGTGCTCGAGTATGTTAAATATAACATTACTCGTGCGACTTCATTTATATATTTTCTACGTTGTCCAAGTTTTACGCGCATCAGCAAACGCACCATATACTTTTCTAATATAGCAACAATTTCATTCTTTACGGGCGATAAAAAACAGATTTGGTGTTTGTAGCTGACGGCACGAAAGAATGCAGGAACTCATCCGTCCGGCGATTCAGTGATGTCAATCACAGCCCAATGTTCTTTCACATATATCGTCTAGGAATATATTTTTTCTTCAGGACTATATTCACAATATTCACAACGGAAGATCTTCCCACGTCCAAATGTGTCCGAGCGTGTTAAATATGACTTCACTGTGCGTGTGTTTAATTGACACCTTCTTCACTTATTCTCAAATATTTCGGTAACAACGAATTCCACATATTACATCACGTATAATACATTGCAGATAATGAATCATACGTTAACTACCATTAGTGTTGTAATAAGGCCGTATAGTTACAGTCGATCCTTTCAAAGAACGAGGTTTCAAGTGTCTTATAGAATCGGCTATTAATACTCGTTTTCAGTAGCGTTAAGTAAATAATAGATTAACAACCTATCCTGAAGGATAGGTCGCTTATGTAACTGCACATAACTTACGTGCTATTTTCTGAAGTTAAATCGACTAACGCAATTCGAAATTAAAATGCGTTGCTACATTATGACACATGAAAACTTACACGCTTATATCAACCCAAAACTTTCAAGTTATATCTCGTATAATTTAGTTACATACCATCATTATCTCACTAAGGACGGAAGCTTAGATGATCATATTTCATCATTTGTTTACATTGTTTTTGAAGTAGCAGTGAGATAATAAATATCAAACCTCGAGGGTATATTGTGAAGTCATGTTAAGTCTTATCCATAGAAAATAGGTCTGTATGTATATATATATATATATATATATATATATATATATATATATATATATATATATATATATATATATATATATATACCGTAAATCCTCGAGTATAGTCCGCCCTTGAGTATAATACGCAGGGGATTTTTAGGGGGCTGTACCTCTGAAAAACCTAAACCTTGTGTATAATACGCACCCCTTCTCTAACTTGAGTCAAGGAGGTCTATATAACGTCCTTGGTTTGTAAACATATATACGGTTATATCCTTTATTATTATTGTATATATAATATAATGCAAACGTGTAGCTTTTTTGTGCACTTTGCAGAAAATATAGAAATAACTGTAATAAAGTCAGTGAAAAATAAATATTAAATAAATTGCCTTTACATATTTATCACTATCAGTTACAAGCCTGACATCACAAAATGCGTCTGAATAAACATTGCCGGACAGCAAATAGAGACTCGGACATTGCTTAGAAAATATTTTTCATTGCTAACCTCGTATATAGTACGCACTAGGGATTTTGACCTTTAATTTTTGGAAAAAAATGCGGATTATACTCGAGGATTTGCAGTATGTGTGTGCATACGAGATCTGATCAAAAAGCATCGGGACTGGTGCTACAAAAATTACTACAGCATTTAATCAATTCGGCATTTAATCTCCTTCGAAGTCGTCTCCTTCTGAAGCCACACACTTTATCCAGCGTTGTTTCCATTGGTACAAGCATTCCTGGAACCCCCCCTTTTTTTTGGATAACGAGCAACTGCATCGTCGCATCCCTTTCAAGTAGAATTTGATTTTTGGAAAGAGGAAAAACTTGCAAGGAGCGAGATCTGGGGAATATAATGCGTGTCAGACCTAGGGAGTGTTGTGTTTGGTCTAAAACTATTGCGCAAGCTGCGCTGAAATTGGAAGATGTGGTGTCATGGTGGAGTTGCAACACACCGGTCGCATGCAATTCTGCACGACGGCCACACTCGGCATGTTTTACTTCCAAGGACTGCTATAAACAACGAGTGTAAGCGAGAACATTATAACTTACTGTGCATGCGCGACAGAGTTCAAGGTCTATCCATGCCAAGCGGCTTCACTCTGCGTACTTTAGCTCCGTTACCATAGTAACAGTTCCCAATGCTTTTTGGTCACACCTCGTATACATATATAGATATTATTTTTATTCTACTAGTTTCAGTCATTAAACTGCAGCCATGCTGGGGCAACGCCTTGAAGAATTTTAGTCGAATGAATCGACCTCAGTGCTTATCCTTTTTTCTTTGTTGTAAAGTCTGGTATTTATTCTATCGTTCTCTTTTGTCGAACCGCTAAGTTACAGGGACGTAAACACACCAACAAATTTGTATGTATACAGTACGTTGTTGAAGATGAAAAAAACTCGACAAACTGTTACTCCGAGTTTCATATAATCGATCATCAAACAGTAGTGATGATCGATATCACATGATCGATTTTACGAAAGTCTGAGAAACAGTCCATGAAGTAGTTTCAGCTTCAATAAAATACTATTTAACTCTGTCTTTGGTATTCGAGTACTATTTTCTCCACCTTATTGCACGTGGGAGTACACACACACACACACACACACACACACACACACACACACACACACACACACGCACACACACTCATACACACAAAATTTTGTTCAACAGTGGAAACTGCACTTGGCACTGTCAAGTAACAAAGTTATCAGCTTACAGTTTTGAGGTATGCTTATCCATCGTACTTATTTATAACTGGAAGGTCTGAGCCAGTGAGAGATAACTGTATTGTCCATAAGAACAGCCGACCAATGATGCCATTACATAAAGAATTATTTTTGTCAGTAATTAGGACGACGAGCTGGTAGAATCGTTAGCGCGTCGGACAAAATGCTTAGCGACATTTCGTCCGTTCTTACTTTCTGGGTTCAAATTCCTTTATCTTTTTTGGAGTCGATAAAATAAGTACCAGTTAAATACTGAAGTCAATATCATCGGCTTATCCCTCCCCCGAAATTGCTGGCCTTGTGCCAAAATTTGAAACCAGTATTATTATTATTGTGGAGGCGCAATGGTCCAGTGGTTAGGGCAGCGGACTCGCGGTCGGAGGATCAGGGCTTCGATTCCCAGACCGGGCGTTGTGTGTGTTTATTGAGCGAAAACACCTAAAGCTCCACGAGGCTCCGGCGGGGGTTGGTGGAGTCCCCTGTTGTGCTCTTTCTCCCCAACTTTTACTCACTCTTTCTTCCTGTTTCTTGAGTAACACTGCAATGGACTGGCGTCCCGTCCAGCTGGTGGGGGGGGGGGAGCTTACGCCATAGAAACCGGGAAACCGGGCCCATGAACCTGGCTAGGCTTTAAAAAGGCGCATAAATAAAAAAATAACTTATGATCATTATTATTATTACTATTATTATTATTATTATTATTATTATTATTATTATTATTATTATTGTTATTACTATTATCATTATTATTATTATTATTATTATTATTATTATTATTATTATTATTATTATTATTATTATTATTATTGTTATTATTATTATCATTATTATTAAGGCAACGAGCTGGCGGAATCGTTAGTACGCCGGACGAAATGCTTAGCGGTATTTCGTCCGTTCTTACGTTCTGAGTTCAAATTAGGCCGAGGTTGACTTTGCCTTTCATCTTTTCGGGGTCGGTGAAATAAGTACCAGTTGCGCACTGGGGATCGATGTAATTCACTATCCCCCTTCCCCCCAAATTTTTAAGGCCTTGTGCCTAGAGTAGAAATAATTATTATCATTAAAGCGGCGAGTTGGCAGAGTCGTTAGCACGCTGGACGAAATGCTTAGCGGTATTTTGCATACATTCATGCATACATGTACATACATATAATAAACAATCTTGTGCCAAATATAGTAAATTTTCCCTAGGATATAATATATTTATCCATGTGGGAACACCGCTAAATATTTCATTTCTGAGATTCAAGCAATCCTAAAATTTATGTTAATTTCTATAAACGATTATGGATTAAATGTGTTTTCACTCTTAGATTTTTCTTTGAGTTCTTCATTCTAAGTGGCTAGACATAGCTTCTTTGAACATACCATTGCATAGAATAAATAAGTAAATAAGTAAATAAATATATCTAAGAAATTCATAAACAACCTTGTGCCAAGACAGAATTCTTCATTCCTTTCATTGAGCGTTACGTCAGTGTTTCTCCATATTTCAAGACATACACTTGTTTACATTGATGATATATTCCTTCTGTGATTGTGGGTCATTTTGTTGGATTAACGATTTAATCTAACAGATACACACGTTAACACGCATGCACACACAAACACACGCATATACACGCGCTCTCTATAAATGAAAATAATTATCTTCCTAGTGAACCTACCTTCCAGAAAACGTTGATCAGCCAAGGGCCAGTCGTTGCTTGTACAGTAGTAATTGCTGCTCTTATTTAACCATAGGACAGTCCTGATTGAGTAGCATTATAACTGTAATAACTAGTTAAGCCTTGATCGTTATTTCTCAATTTTTTACAGACATAATATCTAGTACTACATTATTCAAAATGTCCTTGGTTTTTCATGTGCTGGGGTGCTGTTTTTGGGATGTTTCGCTGGTACTTCTAGCACGCCGAGTGACGATATAATACAGTGGTTCTCAACCATTTTCTATCTGTGGACCCGTTTGATTACTATTTTATGCTGGTGGATTCCCATAGCCATTCGGTGTTTAGAAACTAGTTGATAGGTTCTCCTTTCTAAATTCCTATTTTGTTTATTACACACTCACTCGTGTTGGCCGAACTAGGTAAAATGTCAGAGAAAGAAACGTAGCTGTTTCTTACAATAAAGCAAAACATTTCATGGACCCTAAAAATCTTATATGAACCCCAAGTTGAGAACTCCTGATATAGAGGCTCTGCTCGTTGTGATATAGTAAGACAACAAGGTAACCCTATTTGTGGGAGAGGTTAGGAAGGCAAGGGAGCCGGATGAAATACTATAACTGAATCAAGTAGCTAAGAGCAATTAAGATAAGGAAGTTTTTGAAAATTACCTTCCTAGTTGTCTTACTATACTATATCGTAACCCCGTTGCCTGAAATACACCAGCACATTGAACTCTTTCGTTGGTCCAAGTACCGACATTGTACCTCGAAGTGGTATACGTATGTCCAGGAACACAGATTAGATTGTCACCACTTAATATACGAAGTTAAACCACATATTTTCATAATATGATGTTAGCATCAATGCAGATATATTCTGACAGTCAGTGTAATAGTTTCTTGACTGGTATAAACTTCTTTCAGATTCCTTGTGTGAGATCAATGAACTTAGACGAGAAATGCGTTTCATATATAGATTAACTCCATTTAATAACACTCTATCTTCACATAAATAAGTTCAGTCGAAATTACAATAGGATATTATGGATCAAACGCCAAACAAAAGTTATGTAACCCAGAAATCAATGACGCAGTGATTGATCAGGGGCGTTAAAAGCGTAAGAGAGCTTGATATGACGTGTCATGCAATTTCTTCGGACATTTTACGCTCTGAGCTCAAATCTGGCCGTGGACAGCTTACGCTTTTATCCTTTTGAAGGTCGATAAAAGAATACCAATGCCTAAGAACGTAGCATTGGATACATTACTGGATCTGTTCCGACACTCTGTACTCTAAGTTCCAATCTCACACAGGGAAAATAAGGCTTTCATCCTTACAGGGGTCGAAAAAAGATTGTAGCAATCCAAATGCGATGGACTGGTGGTGCAACCGTAAGAAGATGGGACCGGTATGCCTGGCGATATTTGTGCCGGCTTTTCACGTTCAGATTTCAAATCCTTGGAGGGTCTTTATGGATGGTAGACTCAATATTTTATGCTAACAGCGTGTGTCTTGGAGGCTTGTAGTGGATTTCACTCTGTTGCATGCGTTCAGGTAAGGATTTCAGTTCAAGAATGCTTCGAACGAACAAACAAGAACAGAGTGGACGTACAAAGTAAGGAATCGACGAAGACAAACATTAAGGGCCGTTAGGCCAAGACGCATTGTAATGAGTAAAGCCTTGGAGAAATTTTGAATGGATATAGAATAAATAGAAGAGAAGAAAGTAGTAGAAGAGAAAAAAATGTCGGGAGGCGAGAGAAATGACGTCCAGCCCAGTGGACGTCTTGTCTAGTAAAGACAGGGCCGAGAGAAATGGCTTGTAGTCACGTGTGAGCAACAGGCTGAGGGTAAGGGGACAAGAGAGAGGATGAGGGAAAAAAAAAACAAAGGGAGTGAGGAGAAGGGAAAAGCTCTTGTTTGTTCGTTCGAAGCCCCAACTCTACATATAGATATATATATCATGCATATATATATATGCATATAACGCTTTCCTTTGTCTTCGATACTTGAGCCGGGTGTCTTTCTTGAGTACATATTCGGCCGTCGGGTAACAAGAAGGTGGGGGGGGGGGTAAAAAAAAAAAGGAAAATAATAAATGAAGTAATCAACATTCGGTGATTTTTTTTTATTATAATTATAATTATATTATGATAATTGTGATGATGATGATGATGATGATGATGATGATGGTAGTATGATGATAATGATGATGATGATGATGATAATGATGATGGTGACGATGATGACAGTGGTGATGTTGATGTGTTGCTGTTGCTGTTATTGTTGCTGATGATGTTACTGCTGCTGCTGCTGCTGCTGCTGCTTGCTTTTAACCCATTAATGCAATTGTTTTCCCCGAAAACAAGAAATATCAGAAAATTATACAAAACGAATTACATTTGTTTTACAATTTTAAATACTGTTTATATATCATGATATCATAATTAATTATAATTTAACTAAGTTCTTGCATAATCATCTTATTTTGATTTTTCATATTCTTAATTATTTTTTTTTCATTATGCAATTATGTAATTGCTTGTAATTACATAATCATAATGAAAAAATAAATTTTAAGAAACATTATTGGGTTAAAGAAAAGATAATGATTAATAAGTAAAAACTGCCATTTTTTACGTTTATAAGTATGTGTATATATATATATATATATATATATATATATATATATATATATATATATATCGACAAAACGCCTCTGTAATAACAAAAAAAAAGAAGCAGATCTCAATATCGTTGAAGTAAAAGAGTATGTTTCATATATAATACAAATGTGGAACAATGACATCTAGTACTCGGAGTTTCTCGGCAGCGTTGGGTATAATCTTATCCGATTTACAGTTCGTTCGACTGAGTTTATGCTATAACAAACACAGACGACAGCTGACGAGCGGTAGCTGAAAACGGAAAAATTATGACATACGCTGTTGGAAAACTCCGAGTACTGGATGTGAACGTTCCATGCTGGTATTTGATATATATATATATATATATATATATATATATATATATATATATATATATATATGTATGTATGTATGTATGTATGTATGTATGTATGTATGTATGTATGTATGTATTGGGAGAATGAGAGAGAATCTCAGTTCACACATGTTAAATTTACGATAGGAGATATTTGAGACCTCGTAATAAATATTGTGATTATTATAAAATAGCGAAGAAAAACATGAAATAAAATAGAATATAACATTACATGTGCATTTTCAATATTCAATGTCTCTATCACTTTACAGGAACAGAGTTTGTTTAAAACGTTTTATTGATATTTCTTCATTCGTTTCTCCGACTCAACCTGCTCTGCTAATTAATACGTTCCATTGTTTTTAAGATTCGACAGAACGGTAACGTTTGCGTGAAAATAATCTTGCAAGCTATGTGAATATCGTCTTGTAGTCTAGATCAGAGATGCCTCCCTATGTTATCTGGTGCTGAGGAGATCTAAAGGATTCGAAATGCAGTCCTCAATCCAATAGGGAGTGCTATAAGCTGACTATTACATATAAATACATATATATGTATATACATATAAATACAAGCACATATATATATATAGCGCATCCAGCAACCACAAACATCACGTGGAGATGCACTTGACTAAAACTGGAACAATGTTCTTAAATAGCACCCACCCTATATCCCCTTACAAGAAGACCAACGCAACAACTAAAACGTAAGGCTGTATTTACCTATCACCACTATCACACCACCACATAATAAAACAACGGCTATCTAGTCCAACGAAAATGCTTTTTCTTGTATTTGTTGCTCCATTCTCCAAGTATATA
>NC_142935.1:13483237-13498237 GCF_046866305.1 Octopus bimaculoides | reverse complement strand
CCGCCGCATCAACTTCGTCTTTGCGTGTGTTTACAGCCAGACGGCTTGAAGTCTTCCATTTGGACACAAGAGACAGAGGATAAAAAAAAAATAATAATAATAATAAAGAAGGAAAACAGTCAACAAAAGGTGCTGATTAATGGCTTGACAACATTAATTAACATATATTAATTAGTATATATGCATGTATGTACATATGTACATAAACATATACATATATATATATATATATATATATATATATATATATATATATATATAATATATATATATATATAAACACAAACGATTAGACAGTGTCCTTTTTAAAGAGATACGAAACAGAAGATATTCTTGTTTATTATATTGTGATTGTTATCATTATTATTATTATTATTATTATTATTATTATTATTATTATTATTATTATACTTCGTTCTCGGAGTACTTCCATCGATTGTTCTGCCTTTTCCGTATTGGAGTAGATACGAACATACATACATACATATATATATATATATATATATATATATATATATATATATATATATATATATATATATATATATATATATATATATATATTTATATGTGTATATGTATGTATGTCTGGACGTATGTTTATATATATGTACACGTGCGAGTTTATACACCTCTTTATGAGTGCGTACGTGCACGTATATATGTATAGATATATTTATGCGCATATATATATACACACGAGTGTGAGTGTGTGTGTGTGTGTGTGTGTGTGTGTGTGTGTGTGTGTATACGTATGTGTGCGTGCGTTTGTGTTTATATTTATCAACTTGGACAAGGAAGAATTTGAATTCTTTTTTTCTTCGTAATATAAGTAAACAGAATATATTTCTTTTTGTTTTTATCTCCTTGTTTTATTTTGTTGTTCTTGTAACGTTTTCTTTTTCTCTCTTTCTGCTATTTAAAAAAAAAATCTTTTCATTCTTGTTTTCTTTCCGCGAAAGAGAGATTCTGTTTGTCGACCGTCTGCAACTATAATGCCATCCCAAAACAATGTCATTGTCATATGCATACAACACGCGATCCTTTATACGGCCGCACAATGCGATGAACTATATACATACATACATACATACATACATACATACATATATATATATATATATATATATATATATATATATATATATATATATATATATATATATATATATATATGTATGTATGTGTGTATGTATACACACACACATATACATACACATAATATGATTATATAAGTATATATGTATGTGTATGTACACATGTATATGTATATATATGTATAGTTATATATACATGAGTATATGTTGCAATAGTGGGTCATATAAGGTAGATATATTACAATCGTGGCTATACATCATCAGCGTTATACAGGTATGCAAATGTCATGTTTTGCACCGTTCTATACCGATTCAGTGACATTTTACAATGGCGTCGTACAATTTGCAACGCTGAAAGAAGTTCTGACGTGAAAAAAAAAAGAGAAAAAAAAACTGCAAAATATAAAAATGAAACTTCAAAACTTCTTACAGTATTTTCGCATACACAAGGGTGCCATTGCTGTGTATGTAAATATATAACTCTAGTATGACTGTGTTCTGTGTCCATTGTTTAATAGTGTCACTCTCGACCGTATCCTATACTGTCAGAAAGAATAGCTCTCTACATCTTGTTAATGCATATTGAAACTATTCTTGTGCAAGATGCAAGTTCGTATAAAACTTTTATGGTGATGAAATGAGAAGGAAAATTCTAGAGTTTTATTTAACAATGATCATCAAGAATGACAATACGTGATGTCCGCAGAGACAATTTCTTAAGAATAAATCCAAAACTGGATGAAACGGTCCCAGAAATTCGACAGATTGCTTCTGAATCTTTCTTGTGTCTTCTCAAATGCTTTTACGTTTTTCTTGCACCAAATTCTTGCACGTCATCCTCCCCTTCTTTCTCATTTTTATTTCACCTCATCTTTAGCCGTACCCCTCCCTACTGCGAGGGGTATGTTTCGATTATACAACTTCTTTAAGCCGTTTTTCCAGTAAATAGCGACTATGCAGTGCGTTTAGAGATTTGTATAGGCTTTCGAAGGATGGTCGATTAACGTGTTTTCGACTCCAGCAGAGGCGCATGAGATCATAAATCTCCAAGGGGCAGTTGTCCGGACATGCCAATACTTTACCGTCTTTGACGTATTTCACTACTTCTTCGTGTGCCATGCCATAGTAAGGCTGTAAAGCAAAAGAGAATATTTCCCACATCACCACACCAAATGACCAAACATCAGATTCAATCGTGAATTTATTGTTTAGAATTGTCTCTAACGGCATCCACCGAATTGGAATGGCATCATGTTCACTGCCTTTATAATAGTCTACACTGTGGACATTTCTAGCAAGACCGAAATCCGATATTTTTACAGTCAAATTATCTCCTACAAGACAGTTTCTCGTTGCTAGATCTCTGTGGACATAACCTTTACTTGAAACATAAACCATTCCGTTTGCTATCTGCTTTGCAAGAAACAACAAATCGCAGTGATCGATTTTTGGTCTATCTGTATCTGTCTTATCAACAGGCCTTCGATAGACAATAAACTGTTCTGGGCTGCTAAGCCGAAGAAATTCGTTTAAGTCCCCTTTTGTCATGTACTCAAACAAAAGGCACATAGGTTTTCCAATGGCACATACGCCGAGAAGTTTCACAATGTTTTGATGATCAAACTCTGCCATAAGTGTAGCCTCACGCTCAAAGTCTTGCATCAGATCATCAGAGGCATCATCCTTGAGCATTTTCACTGCAACCAAAGTTAATTCTTCGCCCTTCACTATATTGGCAGCTTTGGCTTTAAATACACGGCCGAATGCACCTTGGCCTATATCCCTTATGTAAAGAATGTCATTCCGTGGGTACTCCATGGCTTCGATTTTCGCATTTTTTCTGCTACCTTTCATGCGATGGTAAGACATATTTTGCGGTAATCTGTCCAAATCAATATCCAGATCATCTTGAGGTGTTGATTTGTACTTCGTACCTTGACTACCAAAGAACACTTGGTAACAGAGGATGAAGATCACTGCGAGCACCATTACTCCAAGAGATACAACAACTGTAATGATGAAAATATTCATCAGGGATAAACGTGTTGGTTTATGCCTTGAAGATGGTGTAACTGCGTTGGTATCTGAAAAGAGATTGAAAAATACTTCATTAAAGATAGAAAACGACAAAGGCATTTGAATTTAAATGCACATACACACGAGTGAGAGAACAAACTAAAGAAAGTAGCACTCAACACATTCGGAAGGAATTATATTTTTGATAACAGTTTGACACACCTCTACATGACTTGAAGTTTTGTGGGCGTGTAGGACACCTCTATCTCATCAGATGCTACGAGCAGACACTCTGCTTCTACGACGTATCTCAAGCACCGACAAAACTTCAAATCATTTGGAGCTGAGTGAAATCGTTACACACACACACACACACACACACACATATATATGTATGTGTATATATATGTATATGTGTGTATGTGCGTATATGTATAGGTGTATACACAAACATATATGTAACTGAAGATGCTCAGGTGATTGCTAATGACATAAAAGCGTTTATAAATAATTTATATAAATATCTTCTATTTCTTCTTTTACTTGTTTAAGTCATCGGGCCTTGGGCGTGTTGGGGCCTCGCATTGAAGGGTTTGCTAAAATAAATCGTCCCCAGTGCTTGTTTGTTTTAAATTCTGGTACTTATGCCAGTCTTTTAGTTAAGGGACCGCATAGAAACCGACACTGGTTATCAGTTGGTTGTAGGGGAACACACACACACACATCTATCTATCTATCTATCTATCTATCCATCTATCTATCTATCTATCTATCTATCTATCTATCTATCTATCTATGTCTGTCTGTCTACCTGTCTCTCCCCTCTCTTTATCTATTTCTCTCTCTCTCTCTCTCTCTGTCTATCTATCTGTATCTCCCCTCTTTTTCTCTATCAACACACACACTCATATACACGCATAGGCGTGGCTGTGTGGTAAGAAGCTTGCTTCCCAACCACATGGTTCCGGGTTTAGTCCTACTGCATGATACTTTGGGCAAGTGTCTTCTACTATAGTCTTGGGATGACCAAAGCCATGTGGGTGGATTTGGTTGACTGATACTGAAAGAAGCCTGTCTCTGTCTTGACAACCGATGTTGATGTGTTAATATTCGCGTAGCCTAGCAGTTCGGTAAAACTGATCGATAAAATAAGTACCAGAATTAACAAAAAAAGAAAGTATTCGACTAAAAATTCTTGAAGGCAGTGTCCCAGCATGACCGCAGTCAAATGCCTGAAACAAGTAAAAGGTAAAAAATATCTATGTCGGGCGTCTATACGATTTCTGTCTACCAAATTTACCCACAAGTCACTGGTCGACCAGTGGAAGACTCTCACCCGTAGAAGACTCTCACCCAAGGTACTGCGTAGTGGGACTGAACTCGGAGCCATGTGATTGCAAAGCGAGTTTCTTGAACCACATATCCAAGCCTCAGGCTATGTCTATATATATATAATTATGCTGAAAGCAATAAGACAGTCCAAAGTAGTTCTTCGTAGATAGGGAAATATCTTTGGAATTCATTCGCGAAAATCACAGAAGGGAACGAAATTCATTAGCTCGGCAGATGCATTTTCTGTAACCAGCTCACGTTAATCTGGCTTACCAACCTCTCCTATGACGTGACGTTTGATTATAGATATTCGATCTCTTCTGAGGACCAATACGTTTGTATCTAATATACGTCTTTTAACGTATTTTAACACATTGTATGCGCTTGTACGTGTGTATGCATGCATACGTTTACGTACATACATACATACATACATACATACATACATACATACGTATAGGAAAGACACTTTATTTCACATTGCAGCAGTCCACTCAGCTGGCAAAAATAAGTTTGTACCTGTAATTTCAAAGGGTCAGCCTTGTCACACTGAGAGTAGACGTGTCTGTGGAGTGCTCAGCCACTTGCGCGTTAATTTCACACACACGTACACATACACACACACACATACATACATACATACATACATACATACATACATACATAGATACATACATACATAGATACATACATACATACATACATACATTCATACATACATACATGCATTGACCGCTAGGTACTAAAGCTTTCTTTTTTATTCTGTTTATTTTCTTGTGTTCCTGTCTGATGAAGAGCGTAGGCTCGAAACATAAAAGACTTTGTCATCTTACCGAGCGTTAAACTAATACATCTGTTTGTTGTTTACACACCCGTCTTCGTCTTTTGCTTTTTTGTAAATTCTCACTATATATATATATATATATATATATATATATATATATATATATATATATATATTGTGGCTGTCCTGGAAGGGATGATTGTCACTGTTGTTTAGCCCCCAGGAAACATTGTTTCCAGCTCGCTGTACAACACAGTATCTGTGTACTCATATTTTCGAATAGGGGAGTCCAGTACCCCCATCCAGCACAAGACAACATCTGTGGACCGGTTTCCGGGTTATTGCTCTTTATCAACACAGAATAACAATCGTCCCTTCCAGGATACCCACATTATGTTTGCAAATAGCCATTACTTGAAATAACTGTTACTGAATACCTCTCTTTGAAAGATTTAGAAATAATTAAATATATATTGTCAAACCAAATAAAGGAACATTTAAAATTAACAATAACAAACAACAACAGGACGTGTGCAAGGAGTGTGTTAGTTTGACGCTCAATAAGAAGAGAGAGTTTTTGATGTTTCGAGCATAGCTCTTCGTCAGAAAAGGAGAAAACTTCAAAGAAGGAAAGAAAATCACCAACAACACGTGTGCTGTTACATACACTTATGTATATAATCAAACATACATACATACGTACATACATACATACATACATAATACATACGTACATACATAATACATACATACATACGTACATACATATACTTATATATACTGTGTTCAATTTACAAGGATTCAAAAATTTTGAAAGACATAATAGGAATCGTTTTTATCGGGGTAGCTCGAAGCAGATAAAGCTGTTGAAGATGTCGGTTCGCGTCCCAAGGAGATCCTCCGATGTTTTCCCACCCAAGGTTATATTTTAATTCAATATTTGCATGCTATTATTTACAGCTGTATGTACTTCGAGCTCCACCGTTAAAAACTATATATATATTCTTTCATTCTTTTACTTGTTTCAGGCATTTGATTACGGCTATGCTGGAGCACCGCCTTTAGGCGAACGAGTCGACCCCAGAATTTATTCTTTGTAAGCCTAGTACTTATTTTATCGGTCTCTTTGCCGAACCGCTAAGTTACGGGTACTTAAAAACACCAGCATCGGTTGTCAAGCGATGGTGGTGGACAAACACAGACACACAAACATACACACACACACACAAACACACATATACATACATACACACATATACATACATACACACATATACATACATACATACATATACATATATATATATATATATATATATATATATATATATATATATATATATATATATATATACGACGGGCTTCTTTTAGTTTCCGTCTACCAAATCCACTCACAAGGCTGATGTGATAAACAATAGTTATATGTTTAGGCATGGCGTTTATTGAAACATTACTCGTAATCAACAGAGAGAGGTAAGCAGAGTTAAACAATGTTCAAGTTAACCAAAGGCAGGGGAGATAATCCAGAATAAATGAACAGAATAATAAATAAAAATAGTCTTATTTTTTAAATAGTTTCACGCATGATGAGGCATCGTCTTGAAGTGTTTAGTTGAAAAAATCGACCCCAGTATTTATAAGTTTTAGCTTAGTAGTTGGTACTGATCCCACGCATTTTTTTTCCGAACCGCTAGGTTACGGAATGTAAAAGAAAATCCAGCATCGATTGTCCAGCGGGTTGGGGTGACAAGCTCAAAAACACGCACTCACATAGACATTTTGATTTTCAAATGATGGCACAAGGACAGCAATTTCGGGTTTCGTGGGGGATGGTAAGTCGATTACATTGTCCCCAGCGCTCAAATTGTACTTATTTTATCGACATCGGAAGGATGAAGGGCAAAGCCAACCTCGGCGGAATTTGAACTCAGAACGAAAAGACGGTCAAAATGCAGTTAAGCATTATGCCTAGCGTGCTAACGATTCTGCCAGCTCGCCACCTTACACACACACACACACACACGTTTGCTATATATATAATGAGAATATTGTTACAGGTGTCATATATTCATTCTGTCATCAGATGAGGTGATCGTTAATCGATTTGATTATTGATCATTGAAAAGCACATAATTTCTGAAATATCAATAATTTGTTTCCTGCCTTCGTTTTGCTTTTTTTTTTAATGTAAACATGTGGCTTTTGTTACCACGTGATAATCCGAGCCAGTACTGGCGCATCAAAGACCAGCATTACACCAGTGTGGAGTTTAACGCGGGCTAAAATTGAACCTTAATGTCTATGGTCACTTGTGCATTCAGCGAATCAATAACAATATGTGTGTGTCTGTGAGTCTGTGTGTCTGTGTGTTTGTCTCTGTGTGTTTCGATGTGTGTGTCTGTGTTTAACTCTGTGTGTGTGTGTGTGTGTATGTGTGTGTGTGTGTGTGTGTATGTGTGTGTGTGTGTGTGTGTGTGTGTGTGTGTGTGTGTGTGTGGAGCCATGATAGATCGCTAACCACTACACAACCTTTATTTTCTCTCTTTGTTTCTTTCTGTGTTCCTTTCTGTGGAAGAGCGTAGGCTCGAAACGTTAAAGACATTTTCACTTCCCGAGTGTTATACTGATACATCTGTTTGTTGTCTACACCTCCTGTCTTCGTCTTTTGTTTTTTGTGAATTCTCCCTATGTATATCTATATATATATATATATGTGTATGGATGTATGTATCGTTCACTTGTTTCAGTTGCTGGAATGCGGCCAGGCTGGGTCAATGCATTGAAGATTTTAGATAAACAAATCAACTTCTGAGATTTATTTTGAAAAGTGTAATGGTGCCTTTTTTTATCGTACACATTTGCCGAACCGCAGATTTTTACAATTCCAGTGACGGATTGAATCTGTAGTCTTCGAATTAGCTTTCTCTTTTCTGGTTTTGGCAAGCCTAATTTCTCAAGATTGGTATTTAGGCAGTGTGTTACATATCCCAGGGCACAAAGGCCCCAAAACTGTATGCATGTATGCTAACTCAAGTCTGCTTGTATTTATATCCATATGTAGTATGTACGCACGTATTTAAGCATGTATGTTTATAGGTATGTGCGTGTACGTATGTATGTTGTTAGGATGTACCTTTGTCTGTGCGTATCTATATATATATATAGTATATACGTACGTATATCTGTGTATATATATATGTATATACGTTTATATGTATTTATGCATGCACGTAAGACCCCGGAAAAAATAATGGACGATATCGGTCTTTGGGAAACCAGAACTTATATTCTCTTGTGTGTACATTCCTTATTTACCGATTCCACCCAATGAATAAATAAATAAATAAATAGATAAATAAATAAAATTAAACAAAATAAATAAAAATAAAAATAAAAATGAAAACGTTTTCGGAAGCATTTTATCCAAAATATATAGTATCCATGTACTTGTATTGATTTCGAGTATTAATATACCCGGACAAATTAAGGCGGTGAGCTGGTAGATTCGTTAGTATACCGGACAAAATGCTTAGTGGTATTTCGTCCGTCGTTACGTCCTGAGTTCAAATTCGGCCGAGGTTGACATTGCGTTTCATCATTTTGGAGTCGATAAAATAAATGCCAGTCGAAAGCAGGGTCGATGTATCCGACTTATTCCCCACCACCTGAAGTTGCTGGCCTTGTGCCAAAATTTGAAACCAGTATGAATACTACTTGCCCGTAGCTCATAGTAAGAAACTCTGGGGTGAAGTAAACACCAGAAGGTCGTCGGACAGCAGACCCAAACCCCACGCGCCGCATGGATGTGCTTCAGCCCTTAACTCCTTACGCTCTAAGGGGTCAGGCTGCATCCAGATTTCGACCCCTTGATACTGCTCTATTGCCCCACTGCGTGGTATTGTCTGTGTTGCAAATTGCACCTCCCTGAGTGGTTAAGATGTTCCTTTGATGTGGTAACCGCTTTTGTCTGAGGCGCCAGTTGAACATATTGTAAATTATGTCTTAAGGAGTCCACTTTCATTCCACTTTGGCTATCGTCGTCAATTTGTTCTAGCGAATCCCCCCCCCAAAAAAAGCCCCACAAAATTCTATGGAGAATTGAACAGCAGCAAGTCTTCAGAAAAGAACCCCTGGCCATCACACAAATGTTTCGGTCGTTAACTCCTTACACTCTAAGGGATCTAGCCATATCGAGATCATGTGTCCTGGATACACCTCGCGCTACTGTTTGCATTGCCGCCTGCAACATTTTGGGTGGTCAAAATGCCTACAGTGATCCAAGACACCAGGGTGCTTTCGATCTCGTAACCTGTTCGGTCTGAAACACCAGTTGAACGTAGGTTTAATTGTGTCTTCTGAAGCTCACTTTCAGTCTACATTGACCAGATCATGTCATATAGCTGTCAGCTGAAGGGGACTTGGGAGTTTACTGTTGACCATAATAGTTTTGCCACAAAAAGACCCGATCTTGTTATGTGATGTAAGGAGAGGAAGATGGCAAAGATGGTAAAGCTGACAGGTCCTTAGGAAGCGAACATCGAAAGCGCTTTCCTCAGGAGAGACAGATAGTACAGTGAACTGGTTGACCTCTGTGAAAACAATGGATGGGAAGCAATATGTCTTCCCATTAAGATAGGCTTAGAAGATTTTTTGGAACTAAGGGTCATTCGATATTTAGGGGTTTTGTACTAGCTGTGAGTGAGAAAAAATGCCAGAAAATTATCAGAAGCTGTTGAGAAAGCAAGCCATTACATTTGGCTTAAGACAGAGGACAACTGATGTAGGAAGAACGATCACAGAGTTTCGACATGTGATTCGACAAAGCTCGTGCTGTCGTGTGCGAGTTTCATCACCTATATCGGTGAGTAGCCCGCAGGTTGCTCTGGTGTCGTGGTGGAAGGGACCGAAACACCTACAGAGCTGCTTCACCGCCTGATGAGTCGTCGACTCTCGCTTTCGGTGACAGAATACAGCAGGGCCTTCAACACACAAGTGCTTACCCTAAATATTCTAGAGAATTAAACCACACCCCGAAAATAACAAAAAGTAAAATAAAAATAAAAACAAAAGCAAAAATAAAAACAAAAATAAAAATAAAGGGGTAGGAAAAAATATATATATACGAGAAAACACTGATACTTACTACATTTTGAAATATTGCAAGCTGCCCAACGAGAATTTGTGTCGTTAACATAACACCAGGGCATATCATTGTCACCTCCGGGGTTTCGGCAATAGTTTGCAGAATTCTCTAATTCTGCAAATATATCAGGATGACGTCGATGTGAATGGGGATAGTCAACTGACCAAGATTGGCAAGTAAGGCCAGTCTTAGTTGTGTTCACAGTCCCATTATACCAACGTCCTTTACCAATGTAACAATCACCTAAGGGGGAGAAAGAAAGAAAAAAAAATTGGAAAACAAATAAAATAAAAAAATAAGTAAAGGAAAAATGTAACAAAATAAAAAAAAAGACTTTCGATTTTGGAAAAAATGTCATTTTTCATTCCTCTTTCGTTCTCACTCCTCCCTTTCCTCTCCTCCTTCTGTCCCCCTTCTCTCGCCCTTCTCCTCCTCCATTTTCCTTTCGTTATTATTTTCCTTACTAATAGTATTAGTAAAATTGGCAGAATCGTCAGAGCGTCGAACAAAATGTCATTTTGTTGGAGGCTTTAACGGTTTTTGTCTCTGCTCTTTTATTTCCTGATCTGAAATCCCGTTGACGTCGACTTTGCCTTTCATGCAATCGGAATCGATAAAATAAGGTACCAGTTAAGTAAGTGGGTCGGAGGTTTCGACTTCCTCACTTCCCCTCCCCCCACAAATTGCTGGCCTTGTGTCAAAATTAGAAAAAAAAAGTCATCATCATCATTAAGGCGGCGAGCTGGCAGAATCGTTGGCACAAAATGCTTAACAACATTTCGTCCGTCTTTACGTTCTGAGTTCAAATTCTGCCGAGGTCGACTTTGCCTTTCATCATTTCGGGGTCGATAAAATAAGCAGGAGTTGAGCACTGGGGTCGATTTAATCGATTTATCCTTTCTCTCGAAATTACAGGCCTTGTGCCAAAATAAAGAATTATCGCTCTCCATAAGAATTCTACCAAACGGGTTTCTCAAACAAGTGGTTAAAATTTTTACCAAATACAAACGTGAATGTTTGTATTTTTTATTTTCATTTTCTCTTTTCTTGTAACCTTTTATCTGCCCACAGCGTTTTCATGAGTTCGTCGTTTTAGTTAAACCTTTAGTTCGACTTTTAGTTAGTCCTTGCTTCACACGTTCTGTGTAATATGAAGCTTTCCTTTCATAAGTCCTAAATTACTTAGGTCGTTAAAAAAAAAAAAAAGGAATTTGAATCACATATGATGTATGGACGCCAGGGAAATGTATCTTGTGACATAGAAATTAATCTCCATTTAACCGTTTGCCTGCCAAAATCCTTTTCATAAGCTTCTCCTAAACGTCCATGTTTGCCCTCAGATTTTTAGCCGACCCCTGTTTCATATGTTCTGAATGATACAAAGCCTTCTTTTCATTGGTCCCAAGTTACTCAGGTGGTGGGAGAAAATGTGTATCATATATGATGCAAGGATTCCAGGTAAGTATGCCCTGCGTATCACATGCGATACGCAGGGCAGCAAAATGTAAAATGGTTTTTTTTTTTTTAATACAATAGCGTCTACATCAATAACAACAAGCCGTTACATCCCTCTAACAAACAAAACACATTTCTTAAACCAGTGGTTCTCAACCGTTTTATTTTATTATTTTTTTTACCTATCTACCCCTTTGATTCCTATTTACTCAGGAATCTACTATCTAGAATAAAATATTAAGAATTGCATAAAAAAAATTGGTTAAGCTATTCGATGTATTGGGGAAATAAAAGCAACTTATTGCGCATAAATTTTGCCAAGAAAGATCTTATATGGAGGTCAAAGATCTTATGAACCCCCAAAATCATTTGAAACCTGCAAGGATCATATGGGCCCCGGCTGAAAACCACTGGTCAATACAGAAACGAAACAAAATGCTAACTATAAAATGCACAATCACGCACAGTTCAACAAACAAAAGACTAAACAATATTTCTATGTACAAAATTAATTAATTAATTAATTAACATCGACACATAAAACATGGTTGATATTGTTAACAACAGCAACAACAGTAATAACGATAAGTGTAACACATGAGCAAAAAAACTTACCTTCCCCAAAATAACAAAACTGGTCCTCCGTCGATTACGACGACGAGAGTTCCAGTTGATGTGATCAACTGAATTATTCTGCTCGTGAAATTAACATGAAAGTGGCTGAGTACTCTACAGTCACGCGAACCTTTGACGTAGTTCTCAAGGAGGTTCAGCGTGACTCAGAATGTGACAAGGCTGTTCCCTTTAAATTACAGATACAACTCATTGTTGCCGGCAGAGTGAACTGGAGCAATGGGAAATAAAACGTCTTGCTCAACGACATAACGCGCCGCCGGGACTCGAACACACGACTTTACGATCGCGAGCTGAATACCCTAAACATTAAACCACGCGCCTTCACTTAGTAAAGTCATGAATGACATTTGAAATGGTGAGGATGGGTCAGTATTATTTGCGCGAAGGCCTTGGATGTTTGAAGTCATCTTTGAAAATAGAACCGTTTGGAAAGTCTTATATTACATGAATAAACACCTCTTCAATTGAACAGTGTCTGGACGAAGTACAGACTTAGTATTTAGCACGAAAAAAGAAAGGAACCCATGGGGAAGGCTTTCACCTTCCAGAAGTCAATAACCGGATATGTCACGATATACCCGGAGAAATCCTCTCGAATAAGCATGGCGGATTGCGGCAAACCCCCGCTTCATACGGTGTCCCAGTATTTGCGGCAGAAAAATACAAATATACAGCAATGAGATGATCCCCGTTCGATTGTCAAATTTGTATCTGGTTCTTATTCTATCGGTCTCTTTTGCAGAACCGCTAACATACAAAGACGCAAACAAACCAAACCGGTTGTCAGGTGGCTATGAGAATAAGCAGAGACACAAAGATGTGCGCGCGCGCGTGTGCGTGCGTTTGTGTGTGCGCGTGTGTGTGTGCGTGTGTGTGTATGTGTGTGTGTGCGTGTGTGCGTGTGTGCGTACGTGTGATAGGTTTCCACACAGTTTTCGTCTACGAAATTCACTCACAAGGTATTGGCCGTTCCAGGACTATTAACTACACAGCCATGCCAATATACAAATGGAAAACTGATATCTGTGCAATAAATATTTCGAGTGGTCTTTCTCGTAGCACCGGGAGCAAATGCCTTCCACTGTAGCCTCGGACTGAGCAATGCCTTGAGAGTGAATTTGATAGACGGAAATTGGGTGAAAGAACGTCGTGTATATGTATGTATATATATATGTATATATATATATATATATATATATATATATATATATATATATATATATATATATATATATATATATATATATATATATATATATATATATACTCTCTTTTACTCTTTTACTTGTTTCAGTCATTTGGCTGCAGAAATGCTGTAGCACCGTCTTGAGTCGAGCAAATCGACCCCAGGACTTATTCTTTGTAAGCCTAGTACTTATTCTATCGGTCTCTTTTGCCGAACCGCTAAATTACGGGGGCGTAAACACACCAGCATCGGTTGTCAAGCGATGGTGGGGGAACAAACACAGATACACAAACACACATACATATATATATATACATATATACGACAGGCTTCTTTGAGTTTCCGTCTACCAAATCCACTCACAAGGCTTTGGTCGGCCCGAGGCTATAGTAGAAGACACTTGCCCAAGGTGCCACGCAGTGGGACTGAAACCGGAACCAAGTGGTTGGTAAGCAAGCTACTTACCAACAGCCACTCCTGCGGTTAAAACTAACGTGCAATAACATGGTTATTCTTTTACGGTACACAGAAGAGTTCAACATCTTGTACAATTCCTAATAATACAGTAGGCTATTTTCAAAAACGTCTGTCGGGTGGTTCAGTAATGTTGAATAGGAACAAAAGAGGTTACATGGGTGATCCACCACTGCGGAATATGGTTGAGCACCACCGATGTGAGCAACGAATGCACGGCTGCCGAGTGGGCTACTTTTGGTAAGCAGAACAAGGGGTTATGGGGACGTGGTACCCTATATGAATTGGGTGGTAGCTGAAGTCATTATTAAAGGTCTATGGCCAAGAGTGGGAGGCAGATGCGGATGGCTGATGATTTATGTTGGTTTAGAAGGGATGAAGAGACGCCAGGAATTTAAAGCTGAGATGGGGCATAACTGTTATTCATTCATTCAACTGGTGTGACAGGAACTTTTATATATGTGTGCGTATGTGTATACATACATACATGTATACATACATACACACACACACACACACACACACACACACACACACACACACACACACACACACACACACACACACACATATATATATATATATATATATATATATATATATGTACATAGATAGATGTATATACATATATGTATGTATATGTGTGTATATGTATATATATATATCTATATATATATATACATATGTATATATATATGCATATATATATATATATATATATATATATAATATATACATATATATATATATATATTCATATATATATATATATATATATATATATATATATATATATATATATATACATATACATATACATATACATATATATATATATATGGGAGAATATACAAAAAATAACAACAGACGAGGACAG
>NC_142935.1:13450737-13468237 GCF_046866305.1 Octopus bimaculoides | reverse complement strand
ACATATACATATATATACGACAGGCTTCTTTCAGTTTCTGTCTACCAAATCCACTCACAAGGCTTTGGTCGGCCCGAGGCTATAGTAGAAGACACTTGCCCAAGGTGCCACGCAGTGGGAATGAACCCGGAACCATGTGGTTCGTAAGCAAGCTACTTGAGGAAGATAACAGCGGCAGTAGCGGTGGTAAAGCTCTCGTTGTGATGATGATGGTGATAATGACTCCCCGAGAAGTGGTGTAACATATATCATAAAGCATTCCCGAGTTACTCTCTAAGAATTCTACAGATTACAGACTTTCCAATTCCTGGACAAGTGCTTTATCTAGAGCCTCGTTCTCCTCACCCAACCTCAAAAATGTAAGAGCTGAGGGCTAAGAATAACTGCGACGGGAACTGAACTTAAAACGCAGCTATAAATACAACAGGTTTGTTAGACAGATCGATCTTCACCATTGTGCCACACACACACACACGCACACACACACACACACACACACACACACACACACACACACACACACACACACACACACACACATATGTATATATTCGCAGTCATTAAGATAAGGTGCTTCTTACAGCTTTGAGTTATTTTAACTCTTTTTTCTAGCAATACTCGTGCTCAATAGTGCCCTCAGTCGCTATAGTGACGTATATATTTTTGCCTTTCGGTTGTAAAATTGCAAACAAGCCACCCTTATTATATATATATATATATATATATATATATATATATATAATACAAATATATATATATATATATATATATATATATATATATATATATATATAAAATAATATTAGGGACAAAATCCAAAATTACAGGTAAAAACTCAATTAAAATCAATTTATAAAAAATTTCAAATTAAATTGAGCTTTATAGATAAAATATATATAAAATATATAGTTTTAGGGGAAATAACCAAGTTTCAAGAACTCATCGATGAAAATCCACTATCACATATAGAAAAATTAATAATTAAAATATTATATCATATTATATTTATCTTATGATATTTACTTTACTTTATATTATACTCATTTATTGTGCTTTTAATTATTAATTTTTCTATATGTGATAGTGGATTTTCATCGATGAGTTCTTGAAACTTGGTTATTTTCCCTAAAACTATATATTTTATATATATAAATATATATATATATATATATATATAGAGAGAGAGAGATGCATATCTGGGTACAGGACGTCACAAGAAAACATGGACAAAATGAGAAACAGAACATAAACAGAGCACAGAAAACACACAGGCCTCATAGAGAACATTTCCTTCATCAGCTGCCACCATTCTAAAACTAAGCGTGAGTGTGTGTGCGTGTGTGAGTATTTATTTTTATATTCTGTTTAATATTCTCAATCCACCTTCCCCCTCTCTCAATCCACCTTCCCTCTCTTATACCCACCCTCTCTCCTCTCTTCCTCTCCCCTCCCATACCCATCTTCCCCCTCTCTTACATCCACCTTCCCCTTCTCCCTCCTCGTCGACACCCCCTCATAAGCTCATCCCACCACACCCCGACACACTCCTACTCTACCTTCCCACTCCACCCCATCCAATTCCTTACACCCCCCTACCCACATACCCCACCCTACCCACAGACCCCTACCTCTACCCCACACTCCACCCATGCCTTCCCCACCTCCCAACACCCTCACATCACACCACACCAATACCCTCGCATCACACCACGCACACCACACCAATACCCTCGCATCACACCACGCACACACTACAACTGACCAACAACTTTCTCCCTTTCTCCCTTCCCCATTTTCACACTACATACGTCAATAACACCAGCATTCTACCTCCCACACACAGCCCCTCGTTCCCGATCACCGTTTGTTATCTCCCCCTTTCTTAGCTCTCCTGAAATAAGAATTTCTAACTTCCGGTCAGCCATTGTTATGATCGGCCATTATTATTATGATTGACCGTTGACTGAACACTATTCAATTTTTTTTCTCCGTGTTTTTCTCCTTGTCTCCGTATTCTTTCTGTTGAAGAGCGTAGCTCGAAACGTCAAAGACTTTCCGTATTCCCGAGCGTCATACTAATATATACTTTTGTTATTTACACCACCTGTCCTCGTCTGTTGTTATTATTTGTATATTCTCCCATATATATATATATATATATATATATGGCAGCAGCGGAGAAAGTCAGCTTTGTCTATATGTCCAAACAGTTGCAGAGAGAAGGGAACGGGGAAAAAACTGGGGGTTTTCTTGCATAAAAGCTCACAATGTTGTAGAGGGAGATGAACAATGCAACGACAAACTAAATAGCGCCATTTTGGAAAAACCACTTTGTCCATCCAACCTCCGTTCATGTAGTTTCTTTGGTATGTCCGTTCACTGGAATGACCAATGCTGTTGTTGGATATGAGTGGACAGTGAAAGGAAGAGAAAGAGAAAGAGAGAGAGAGAAAGAGAAACTGAAGAGAAAAAGAGGGTGTTGATAATACAGCAACATAAAGACACAAAATGGAGGTAGCGTTCTAATTATGCAGCCTGTATGTATATGTTTGTGTATGTTTGTGTGTGTGTGTGTGTGTGTGTGTGTGTGTGTGTGTGTATGGTATCTATCTATCTATCTATCTATATGTGTGTGTGTGTATGTATATATATATATATATATATATATATATATATATATATATATAACTTCCTATCTACCTAACTACCTATATATATTAGCTGTGAAGATATGTATATATATATATACATATATATATAAATATACTCTCTCTTTCCTTTCCTGAGCGTCCAATAATACTATCCATATCACGTCCTCACCTTGTTGTTTTTTTGTTTTTTTGTTATTGTGTTTTTGAACTATATATATATATATATATATATATATATATATATATATAGAGAGAGAGAGAGAGAGAGAGAGAGAGAGCTGTCTCACTGGGTCTATTATATATAGCTGTTAAGCTATATATAAGTAAAGAGAGACAGTGAGATAGCTAGATCGACTTTGTCTTTCATTCGTCCGGGGTCGATAAAATAAATACCAGTTGAGCACTGGTGACCGATGCAACCGACTTACCCCCACCATCCGCCTCCCCTAATCCGAAAATTACTGGTCTGATACCAAAATGTGAGCCCAGTATTAGCTAAAAGAATATAAAACACAAGACGGGACCATGAAGACTAAAAGAGATAAAAAGAGGAAAAGTGTGCAGACATTACACACACACACACACACACACACACACACACACACACACATACACACACACGAACGTACACACACACACAGAAGCATATATATATATGGTGTTCTATTACTGGTGCCAATGGTGGTAGATTTTAGACCTAATGATGTTGGTAAATAATATCTTGATGGAATCGGTTCTTGAAGTGTTTGTACGGAAATGATAGCCGGGAGAGCCTAGGTGTTTGATGTGATGGGTTTATATATAAACTTGTGATAAGATATGCCTCTGTGTGTGTGTGTGTGTGTGTGTGTGTGTGTGTGTGTGTGTGTGTGTGTGTGTGTGTGTGTGTGTGTGTGTGTATGTGTAAATGTGTGTGTACGTGTGCGTGTATGTGTGCGTGCGTGTGTGTGCGTTTGAGTTTGCGTCTATGTTTGTGTGAGTGTGTGTGCGTGTGTGTGTGTGTGTGTGTGTGTGTGTGTGTGCGAGCGTGTACGTGTGCTTATACGCGTGTGTGTGTGTGTGAGTGTGGATGATTCGAAGGTTGGGTGATTCCATGTTGAGTGGAATTTGAATATCAAATTGCTGACCGCAGAATTCCAAGAATTTCAAACATTTTTTCTGCTTTTTCTTTTCTTTTTTTTTTGGTTTTTTTTCCTTTTTATTCTATCAAACATCCTCTCTTCTCTATTCCAGTCACAACAAATCACTTTATTACGGGGTCGCGGCGGGGATGGTGCTGGTTGCCATGTTGCTGCTGTTGTGTTTGCTATTTAACCCAAGGTCATCCTTCAACGAGCAGACATTTCTCCAAACAAAACAACAACTCCAGCGGTGAATATCCCTTTTGTATGTATGTATGTATGTATGTATGTATGTATGCATGCATTTGTGATTGTATATATGTATGTATGTATGTACTCACTTTGTTGTTTTTTTGTTTTTTTGTTATTGTTTTTTTTAACTATATATATATATATATATATATATATATATATATATATATATGTATGTATGTATGTATGTTCCTATGTACAGGGAATCCATTGTCAAATTATTGTCTGTCTATTTGTCTATAGATACACACATACATATTTACAAACATACATATACACATGTGTGTGTGTATGCATGCATATACGCGCGTACATACACATATATGATACACACACATACACACACACACACACATAATGGAACCCAAATTATTCCAAATTATTCGATGCCTTTCGGTGAAAGGCAGTAAGCAAGCTGTGATTCGAAGGAGGGATTAGGTTGCTATTTCTTATTTCTTTATTGCCCCAAGGGGGCTAAACATAGAGGAGACAAGCAAAAGGATTAAGTCGATTACATCGACCCCAGTGCATAACTGGTACTTAATAATACTGCTAAGTATTTCGCCTGGCGTGCTAACGTTTCTGCCAGCTCGCCGCCTTAGGCTGCTATTTCTAACAGGTTGAGCAACCACGAGAAACACACCCCAATCCCCTCCGCTACCGGAAGACCGACGTGCCAAGCATTCATGACATGTCATAACAAGCCTCGAAGCACCAAATCCCCCACCATTTACAGCAACAGACAACATCCCACAACACCTTGTCACACGCCTCTTTCAGGGGAAACGCCAGCATTGCCATAGTTACGGCAGCACGTAAGTAGCACCAGACTGCACTGCATCCCACCGTATCATATAAACCTACTCCGTTCTTCCATAGTTTACTATCCACTACCTACCTACCTACCTACCTACCTACCTACCGACTATCCCTCTTTTTGAATAAATACCTTATCGATTCCTAACATATTTACTATACTAAGATGTCTTATTCTCTCTTTCGCTGTCTCTCTCTCTGTCTCATCCATATACATACATACCCACACGGATATAAACACACACACACACACACACACACAGATGTTTGCACATACACTCCCATTCATAGCTGTAGATATCCCACACCCCACGACATCGTCACCCGAAACCGATTCCACCATGTCCAGCCGCACCCTGCGTCACAAGCGATTCGCGCACATATACAAATAAGGCAATACATATACACATACACTAATATATATATATATATACACTAAATATATATACATATATATATATACACTAATATATATACACAAGCACTAAGGAATATATATATATTCTTTTATACGTTTGAGATCGAAAGCTGTGGACATGCTGGGTTACTGCCAGTCATGTGTGTGTGTGTATATATATATATATATATATATATATATATATATATATATATATATATATAGTGAATCCAAACAAAGAAGAACAAACAAGAAAAAGCAATAACGCGAGTACTCGTATTATCAGACGCTCACGAAAGGAAAGAAGGAGGACTTAACGTTTCGAGCAAAGCTCTTCTTCAGAAATAGAGGAAAGTAGTAGGCTTACGAAGAATAAGACCTGGGATCGATTGGCTCCAGCGTGGCCGCATATGACTGAAACAAGTAAATGAATAAAAGAGTGCTACCTTGGGCAAGTGTCTTCTACTATAGCACCACCACCATCACTGCCCCATGACGACCATCACCACCACCACCACCACCACCACCACCACCACTACCACCACCATCATCATCATCACTGCCCCTCGACGGCCATCACCTTGTTGGTATCTGAACTCGGAGCGATAAGAGCCGGAAGAAATGCCGCGAACCATGTACTCCGACGCTCTAACGAATACGCCGTAGTATCTAATATACAAAGCGTTGGAATGGTCACGGTTGGAATGCCTCTGGTCAAAAGCAGATTGGAGCAAAGCTACTTTTGGACAACCACAAAAACAAGAACGCTATTGAGCACATTGTACATTTAACCCTCAACCCACCACCACCACCACCACCACTACTACTACTACTACTGCTACTACCACTACTGCTACTACTACTACTACCTCCACCACCACCACCACCACTACTACTATTATACGAGAAGCAGTAGCAGTAGCTGTCAAGGGCAACGACATCGTCTCTATTCAGCTTTCACCTTTCCATCACCTTTTAACGACGAATCGTCGAGTCCAATCAACCAACAGCAGCGTCACCACCACCACCACCGCCGCTTCCGCCGCCTCCGCCGCTATCACCCAACATGGCTAATCCATCAGTCAACACTCCTTTTCCTTCTCTTTTCCTCTTCTTCTTCTTCTTCTTTTACTTGCAAAGCTTTCGTTCCAACGTCGGCCATCTTTTAACCTAATACTCTTACAGTCAGCCACCTCACCCTTCTCCTTTCAGTCACTACCATTTCTTCAGCCAACGCCTGCCTACAGCCATCGTTATCCTACAACTACCGCATTCCAACAGCCATCATATTCTGTTACCGCTACCGTATACACTTCTCAAGCCAATACCTTCCAGCTGTCACAGTCTTCTTAGAATCAGCAGCGTTCTTCAGCCAATGTCCCCTTCCAATTATCACTCATCTGCCATGTCCTTTATTTCACTCACCATCCTCCTTTAGCCAGTGCGGTGCGTGGGGCCGCGAGGCTGAAAGGGCACTGGTGACGTTGCGAATAATGGACAAAGCTTCCATGCGACTACTGAGCAGGACAGCAACGAGGGCATGTCTTTGTGATCACTAGACCAGCTAAAAATAACTACCAAATCTACATCAAATTACACTTTTCACAAGCTTAAAGTATAGGTCGGTGAAGGCGCGTGTCTCAGGTGGTGGACTCATGATCGTAAACAACAACATCAAGTGAAGCCATCGCTAAAAATAGCGGCCGAATTTACCTCGAATTACACATTTTAAGGGCTTAAACAGTTGAAGCGCTTGGCTCAGGGGTTAGACTCATGATCGAAAGATTGTGGTTTCGATTCCTGGACCCACAGATGTATTGTGGTTTTGAGCGAAACACTTCATTTCGCGTTGCCCTAGTCCCCTCAGCTGGCAAACATAAGTAATCCTGCGATGACCCAGCGTCCAGTCCAGAAATCGCTCCTATTTGTCTATATAGGAAGGAGCTTAATCCTCTTAAAATATAGGGCATATTGAATAGTGTAATCCATGTTTTACAAAGAGAGTGAGTGAGAGAGAGAGAGAGGGGAGAGAGACAGAGAGAAAGAATGAAAGAGAGAGAGAGAGAAAGAAAGAATGAAAGAGATAGGGAGAGAGAGAGAGAGAGAGAGAGAGAGAGAGAGAGAGAGAGAGAGAGAGAGAGAGAGAGAGAGAGAGAGAGAGAGAGAGAGAGAGAAAACAGGCAGCCGTGGTTGGAACGTCGTTGGCTCATATTAGCCGCTGCCAGGACGCGAAATTTTTTCCCACGGGTGTTCCGGACTCCAGTTATGAACTTATTTGCATACAGCCAATCAGAGCTCAACTATCAAACTAGTGTCCACCTAGATACGAAAATACTCTGGTTGAGTTCAGTGGAAAATGTGCGTTACAGCAAAATCTAACTATTCTAATAGGGGTGACAAATGTGAAATTTAGTGTATAAAGTGAAAGGAGAACTGCTCACCAATGAATGATGCCATAACGGTGCTGGGGTCCGGAACTCTCGTGAGAAAAAAAAAGTTTCGCTGCTGGTAGGTCTTTTCGACTCACTGATATTTACTATATTTTTCAAACTCAGCGCGTGCATGGGAGATTCTATCTCGGACGAAAAGCGCAGTAACATGCCTAGCAACGTTGTAGGCTTTATCTTTCATATTTTACCTATTTCAATCATCACACTGCGGCCATGCTGGGGCACCGCCTTGATGAAATTTTGTCGTACCAATCGAACACAGTAATTTAATTTAAAGCCTGGCACTTATTCTATCGGTCTTTTTTGCCGAACCGCTAGTTACAGGGTGTAACAAAAAAAAAACACCAACACCAAAACGGGATGGGGGTAGGAGTCAAACCCGTGTACCCTTAACGTAGTTCTCGGGGAGATTCAGTGTGACACAGAGTGTGACAAGGCTGGGTCTTTGAAATACAGGTACAACAGAAACTAGTAGCTTGGCAAAAGATACCGACAGAGTGAGTACCAGACTTCAAAACTAATGAATAAGTCCCACGGTCGATTTGTTCGACGGAGTCCCTTCGAGGCGGTTCCCCAACATGGCCACAGTCCAATGACTGAAACAAGTAGACTAAACCCTACTACCACCACAAGAACAACAACAGTAGTAGTAAGAGCAGTAGCAGCAGCAGCAGCAGCAACCAGTGAAACACTACATCAACATTGTATGCTTGGACACACAGACATGTGCGCCATCAACCGCAGCAAAGGGCCGATAGGTTGCATTGAAAACCGCCATCGGAGGATGCCACGCTTCATTTCACATACCATTGCAAAACGCATTCACTTAACCATTACCTCGTACGACCACCACCACCACTACCGTCACCACCACCACCACCACAACAACAACTGCAGTAGCAGCAACAGCAATAACAAACTCTGCCGCTACTATTGTACCACTACGACGACGACGACGACCACCACCACCACCACCACCACCACCAACAACAACAACAACAACTCCACCACCACCACCACAACCACCACCGCCAACGCCACGACCACCACCATGGTCATTCCAATACCACTACTGTTGCTGCTGCTGCTGAAGGTGTGAATCATTCTGAAAGGTTTTTGTTACTTTATTGTTTCTTTTATTTGTGTTTTCTTTTTATATTTCTCTCGCTTCTTTATTTATTTATTTATTTATTTATTTATTTACTTATTCATATCAGAAGTCAACGGAGGCATGAAAGAGGAGTGGTTGTAGGTGGGGTGGGTGCAAGTCCTTGTCCGCCTTACCGTCCTTTCCCCCATCAGCGGCTAGACTGCGAGAGATAGTATGAGTGTGTAAGAGAGACAGAGAGGGAGGGATTGAGAGAGAGAGAGTAAGAGTGAGTGAGAGGGAGGGAGGGAGGGACGAAGTAGAGGTGATAGGTGTGTGCTTGTGTGTTTTACCGTCCTTTACCCACAAGACTTGGTTGTTGCCAGAAGTCATCAACCACTGGCTAGACTGAGAGAGAGAGAGAGACTGACAGACAGGCAGAGAGAGAGAGAGACTGACAGACAGGCAGAGAGAGAGAGAGACTGACAGACAGGCAGAGAGAGAGAGAGAGAGAGACTGATAGGCAGGCAGAGAGACAGAGAGAGAGTGAGACAAAGAGATAGAAAGAGAGAGGAGGTAGAGCGGGGGGGGGGGGAGGGGCGCAAAGGATGAGTCGCATGCGTTCATATTTATGCGGAATTATGACGGTCTCTCTATGTATGTGTGGGTGTATACAAGGGTATGTGTGTGTTTGAGATAGATAGATAGATAGATAGAGAGAGAGAGATAGAGAGAGAGATAGAGAGAGGACAGAGAGAGGAAGAGAATGAAAGCGGAGAGTAAGATTTGGATGAATTGGAAGAGATTTAGAATGCATGACATGTATATAGCGATTGTGTGTGGATATGGGTATATACATTCATTCATTCACTCATACATACATACATGCATACATACATATCTGTGTGTGTATATAAATATGTATGTGCATGTCTGTGTCAGTGTAAATGCATTCATATATGTGGGTATGTATATATATATATATATGTATGTATGTATGTATGTATGTATATATGTGTATGTTTATATATATTTATACATATAGGGGCAGGAGTGTCTGTGTGGTAAGAAGTTGGCTACCCAACCACATGGTCCCGGGTTCAGTCCCACTGCGTGGCACCTTCCGGAGGTGTCTTCTACTATAGCCTCGAGCTGACCAAAGACTTGTGAGTGGATATAGTAGACGGAAACTGAAAGAAGCCCCTATGTTTGTCACCTCCACCATCGCTTGACAGCCGATGTTAGTGTGTTTACCTCCCCGTAACTTAGCTGTTCGGCAAAATGGTACGATAGAATAAGTACTAGGCTTTACAAAGAATAAGTCCGGGGGTCGATTTGCTCGACTAAAGGCGCTCCAGCATGGCCGCAGTCAAATGACTGACACAAGTAAAAGAATAAATGAATATACACACACAAACGCACACACACACATATATATACACAAGTGTGTGTATGTATGTATAATTATGTGTGTATACATACGCGTATATGTGTATATATGTATGCGTATTAACAGCATACATATGCATTGTGGTTGTGTATTCACGTGTATTTGTAGTAGTAGTAGTAGTAGTAGTAGTAATAGTAGCGGCAGCAGTAGTAGTAGTAGCAGCAGCTACCCCGCCCCCGCGTCACACCAGCAGCCGGAGTGGTTGTGGTGAGCTGGCGAATGGAAGGGCACAGCGGGGAAGGGGTTGGAGGGTGTGGTGGAAATATGATCTGGGAGGAGACAAAGAACAACATTTGACCGTTTCCTCGCCCGGTGCCTGTGTTATTCTTGGTGCCCGCAGCCAGCACAATCAACGCATACCGACATATTGGGAAGAAGGGACGGTCAGAAAGTAGTATTCGTACACACGTGCACACTCGCGTCAGTGCACACGCGTGCAGATGCACACACACACGTATACAAACATGCATACATATATGCACCTAGATACATATATATATTTATATGTATATATATAAGATTAATGTAATATAAAGCTGAAAAAAAAAAAAAAAAGAAAAAGAAAATTAACACCAAATATACAGTGCGTGTGTTTTTATTGGCTAAACTGGCAACATGACCATCCCCAAGTACAACAACATCTGTTTCAACACACGATTTCACATAAAAAATCTTGCAAAACAAATATATATATATATATATATATATATATATATATATATATACACATACATATATATATAAATGTATATATATATATATATATATATATATATATATATATACATACATATATAAATGTATATATATATATATATATAATATATAAATATATATATAAATGTATATATATACACACACTAATATATATATGTATATATATATATACATGTATACATATATATATATATATATATATATATATATATATATATATATATATATATATATATATATACATGTATACATATATAGATATATATACATGTATACATACAAATATATATATATATATATATATATAAATGTATATATGTGTATGTGTATATATATATATATATATATATATATATATATATATATACACATATATATGCATATATATATATATAAATGTATATATGTGTGTGTATGTGTATATATATATATATATATATATATATATATATACAAGTATACACACACACACACACACACACACACGCACATACATATATATATATATATATATATATATATGCGTGTGTGTATATATATATATATATATATATATATGTATATATATATATATGTTTGTATGTATGTATATCCATGCATACGTCTGCACATACAACAGCAACAGCGAGGACAAAAAAGTTAATTGAATTCCGCACATTTTTCGGAATATGCTGAATCATCGCCAGACTGGAAACTGTGACAACGACAACAACAACAACAACAACAACAACGGCAGCAATGAAATACAACAGCAGCAACTGGCTGCAGCAGGAATTGGCAGCAACAACCGTAACCGTCAGCAGCACTATTAGAAGCAATAGGCCGGTAACACCACCATCAGCAATCATTAGCTTCGTGGTCGTCATCTCCGTCATCATCATCATCATCGTCATCATCATCATCATCATCATCATCATCATCATCATCATAATTACTAAACACCACCATCACCACCACCATCATCATCATCATCATCATCATCATCATAGTCATCTTCCATGATAATAGAATTAAAATTTCAGCCTAGGGCCGGAGATTTTGTGTGGGAAGGGGCCGGTTGACTGTATCCGGTCTAAGCGCTCGTCTGGTACCTATTTTATCGAATATTGGAAGGATAAACGGTAAAGTTGACCTCGGCGGCATTTGAACTCAGAACGTTAAGAGCCGGAAGAAATGCTGTTAAACATTCTTGTTCCACGTGTAAAAAAAGAAGTTTTCTTTCCAGTCGCGTGGATCCTGGGTTCAGTCCCACTGCATGGCACCTTGGGCAAGTGTCTTCTACTATAGCCTCGGGCCGACCAAAAGCCTTGTGAGTTGATATGGTAGATGGAAACTGAACGAAGCCTGTCGCGCGTGTATGTGTGTGTGTGTGTGTGTGTCTATGTTTGTCCCCATCACCTCTTGACAACTGGTGTTGGTTTGTTCACATCCCCGTAAGCTAGTGGTTCGGTAAAACAGACCGAGAGAATATGTAAAAGGTGTAAAAAATAAATAAGAATTAGGGTCGATTCGTTCGACTGAATATCTTCAAGGCGATGCTCCAGCACGGCCGCAGTCTAATGACTGAAACAAATAAACGATAATGAGAAAGATACTGACAGATCCTTTCTATTAGAGGCACAAGATCTGAAGATTTGGGGCAGGAGTCTTGGGGTAAGAGTCTAGATCGACTCCAGAGCCCAACTGGTACATATTATATGAAGTCCGAAAGGACGAAAGTCAAAAGTTGAACTTAAAACGTAAAGACGGGCGAAACGCCGCTATGCTTTGTATCCGAGGTGCTACCGATTTTGTCAGCTCACCGTCTTGATCTTGTTCGATAATAATGATTAACCCTTCATCTATAGGAACAAGGTTTGAAATTTTGTGGCCGGGCGATCGTTGATCACGTTGAGCCCAGTGCTCAAATCGGACTTATTTCAAATCATGATTTTGAGCGCATCTGACGTAAGTCCTTTTGGAATCGTAATCGGAAAGGTGACCCCTTCCGCAGCAGCTCTTCGAGTACCGTACACATCTACGATGAAATACCTCCGAAAGGCAAAGTCCACCTCGGCAGAATTTGAACCTAGAACGTAAATACGTACAAAATGCTGTTTATCTCATCTCTTTCACACACACACAAACATACAACCCCCTCGCTCTCTTTCTTTCTCTGTCTCTCTCTGTCTCTCTCTGTCTCTCTCTGTCTCTTTCTTTCTCTCTCTCTCTCTCTCTCTCTCTCTCTCTCTCACACACACACACACATACACACTCACACACAAACTCAAACACCCACACACCCGTATTCACTCCCATACGGGTACATGAAAATATGCATTCCATACATATTCACAAATGTAGTCAGAAGCAACGAAATTAATATATGAGAATGCGCGTGAGTTGAGTGTGTATGCATGCATTGGTGCATGTATGTATGTGTGTGTATGTATGTATGTATGGGGGTATATGCGTTCGTGTGTATGTGAAAGTACATAACTTGATGATATGCAATGATTCATACATAAAATGTGCAATAATGTAATATTTGATATATGTGTGTGTGCGTGTGAGTGTGTGTGAGAAAGCAACGCACAATTACGTGCGTGCGCATACACACACATACACACACACAGAGGCATATATATATATATATATATATATATATATATATATATATATATACACTCATAAACGGACACACCACTTAGACAAACATAGCAGTGTTGTGTCTCTGGCATTTTTATGAATATTCATATTGAGTAACAATCGAACGCTAACAACAGTAACCCGGAAATAACGACAACATGCATACACACACACACAGACACACTCGCACACACACACACACACACACACACGCACACACACACACTCACTCACACACGCACACACACACACGCGCGCACACACACACATACATATATAAAACACAAAAGAAAATGTAATCAGTACCCGCTGTAGAGAGAAATAATTTGTGTTCGATCCACTGAACTGGAAATCTGGATCGGCCTAAAATACCTCTCTCTCTCTCTCTCTCTCTCTCTCTCTCTCTCTCTCTCTCTTTTTCTCTCTCTTTTTCTCTCTCTCTCTCTTTCTCTCTCTCTCTTTCTCTCTCTCTCACTCTCTCGGGGCGCGCGCACACACACACACACATATATATATATATCAAGGAGGAGACCCCCTTTCGGTCATGAATGATCATGGGACTGCACTTAAAAAGCGTGATCCGCATTTTCGTCCGATGTCACTTTGTCCAGCATCAACCACTTCATCAACATCTTTTTGACCGATGGATTTTTTGTCCAACGACTTTTCGTCCGATTTTGAATACTCTTTCGAAAACAAGATGAAAGTCGCGTGTGAATTCGCACCGAACACAGCCTTCTTTTCTCATATCTCTTGTATTCTTTTCCTAGTTTTGTATTCTTTTCTACTCAAGGCACAAGGCCCGAAATTTTTGGAGAGTGGACAAGTCAATTAGATCGATCCCAATACGCGACTGGTACTTAATTTATCGAACCCAAAATCATAAAAGGCAAAGTTGACCTCGGCGGAATTTGAACTCAGAACGTAAAGACAGAGGAAATGCTAATAAGCATTTCGCCCTTTTCCTAGTTTTGTATTGCTTGAATGAAAATCGTAGATGTAATTACGTTCACCGACTACTTTTCTTTCGTTTTTGGTCGATACTATGAACTTTGTCATTTCGCGATAGGTAACTTAAAAATGTGTATACTAAATTTGTAGCACTCTATACACAGCACCATACTCGAAAGAGAAAAGGAAAAAGCGAAAGTAAAACTGTTAACAGAGAAGGAGCAAGGACGATAATAACAGTCCTTTAACGAGGCTCGTTATAGTTCTGTGAAGGAGTGGCTGTGTGGTAAGTAGCTTGCTTACCGACCACATGGTTCCAGGTTCATTCCCACTGCGTGGCACCTTGGGCAAGTGTCTTCCACTATAGCCTCTGGCCGACCAAAGCCTTGTGAGTGGATTTGGTAGACGGAAACTGAAAGAAGCCCGTCGTATATGTGTATATATATGTATATATATATATATATATATATATATATATATATATGTGTAACAATTAGAAAATGGAGGATAATATGCTGAACCCAACTACTTGCAGACGGTGTATCCCGTTGAATTCATTAATTTAATTCATAGCAAAAGTGACAAAGGGAGGAAGAAAAGAAAAAGAAAGAAAGAACCAAAGCACAGGTGTCCATGGCAGACTATGTTATTTTGCCAACATGGTTTACATATAGAAGTACAAAGTACATAAGGAATTAGAGGATGAACAGAAGTTTAATCTTACAGCTGTTACGGCCTAGTTTTGGCAGACCCCATTCTATCCGAATATTCCTTTCCGGAGTGATTATCGGATGACATTTTGAAATGGGGTTACATGCCCGAACCTCTAGGCCTCTTCAGAGATTCACAAAGGGTTACATACAGATGTAGAGCAAGAGGTAAAAACAGAGGTGTGGTAGAGACCAGAAGAAAAACAACAGCAAAAATAAGATAGAAATAAAAATAAAAATACAATTGAAATCAAAATATAAATAAAAATAAAAATAAAAAATACAAATAAGGGTACAGGAGGAAAAAAATAATAATAGTAGTAAAAAAGAATACATAAATGAAGGTATAGCATGTGGGACATGCAAACATATAGAAAAGATATATGTAAAAAAACCCTTAGAAACACAAGGCACCCAAAAAGCCTACAAACATTATAGATAGATCGCTATAGGCACTCCAATGCACATCTATATGTGTTGGTTCGTGTGCACAGCCGGAAAGGAATATTCGGATAGAATGGGGTCTGCCAAAACTAGGCCGTAACAGCTGTAAGATTAAACTTCTGTTCATCCTCTAATTCCTTATGTACTTTGTACTTCTATATGTAAACCATGTTGGCAAAATAACATAGTCTGCCATGGACACCTGTGCTTTGGTTCTTTCTTTCTTTTTCTTTTCTTCCTCCCTTTGTCACTTTTGCTATGAATTAAATTAATGAATTCAACGGGATACACCGTCTGCAAGTAGTTGGGTTCAGCATATTATCCTCCATTTTCTAATTGTTACACAAATTTTGGGTAAAACCTCCACTTTTACCCGCTCCCATTGATTGCACCTAGTATAGCACTAGCGTAGCAATAATTGGGTACCCCCCCAGCAGTATACTGGAAAGATACTATCCCTTAGTGGGTTGTACCCCCAACCCCTAACTCTCTCACGTTATATATATATATATATATATATATATATATATATATGTGCGTGTATATGTTTGTGTTTGTGTCCTCCCAACATCACTTGACAACCGATGGTGGTGTGTTTAGGTCCCCATAACTTAGCGGTTCGGCAAAAGAGAACTATAGAATAAGTACTAGGCTTCCAAAGAATAAGTCCTGGGGTCGATTTGCTCGACTAAAGGCGGTGCTCCAGCATGTCCGCACACAAATGACTGAAACAAGTAAAAGAGTAAAAGAGTAAAAGAGTATATCATTAGAGATAATTCACTTTGTTTTCTAAAGAGTTTCTTTAAAATTGGACAAAAAGTCGTTCGACAAAAAAAAAATCATCAGACAAAAAGACGTCGGACCAAGAAACGTGGACGAAAAGACGTTTGAAAAGAAAAGCGAAAGACGAAGACAGGTGTAGGAACAACATGCAGGTTATTCAACATATTTCCCTCTCAGATTCACACACTTATTGCAGCAGCCCTTAAGTTTTTTTAAGCCCTATAAAAGAACTCGGAAGTTTGGGCCTCCAACAGTTCTTCTCGCGACACCGTTAAAGCTAAAAAACATTTCTCTTCTATTTTTTAATTATCATAAATCTTCCACTGAGGTGGGAGCCAGTTTGTATGTATGTATATATGTATGTATGTATGTGTGTGTGTATGTATGTATGTATGTATGCATGTATGTATTTGTGTATGCATGTGTGAATGTATGTATGTATGCATGTATGTATGCTTGCATGTATGTATGTGTAGATGTATGTATGCGTGCATGTATGTATGTATTGATATTTTTGTATTTATTTTACCGCAGTTCCCTATCTGTTTAAATGTAGTTGGACCACATGTTAAGAATCACCACATGGTAACTATCTATTCCTGGCTTTACAACATGACATTTTAAAATTGTTTTGTCGTTCTTCTTTGGAGGTAACCCCCCCCCCCTCAAAACTGTGACATTGTGCAAACTGTTGTTGCTGCAATTGTTGTCGGTGTTGTTGTAGGCCGTGGTGGTAGCGGTGGGGTCGAGGTCGGAGTTGGGGCTGGCGTTGTGAAAACCTTTGAAGTTGATGCTGTTGTTGTTGTTACTGGTGTTTAGCGTTAGTGGTGGTGGTGGTGGTGGTTGCGGTATGCGTATGAATGGTGAGGCGAAGTAAAAGGACGAGGATAGGGAAGAGACAAAAAGTAGAAAACTACAAATGAGCAGCAGAAGTAATAGTAGAAGAAGTAGTAGTAGTGGTGGTTGTTGTAGTAATGTTGGTTATAGTAGTAGTAGCAACAGTCATCTTGGTAGTAGTAGTAGTGGTAGTATTAGTGTTGGTT
>NC_142935.1:13443237-13445737 GCF_046866305.1 Octopus bimaculoides | reverse complement strand
GGAACAGTATTCGAGTCTTCAATTCAATTTTAACGTATTTACTACCGGGTGCTAGTCTTTTGTATTCTTCTTTTTTTTTTTTCTTTTCAGGAAAGAACCGGGACTATAAAGAGCGGGATACAATCACGCCAAAAAACGAGATGAGAAATATGAAAATTAGGCGAGAAAATTCTTGGAAGGTGACATAAAAACGTAGATAGTTTGGTTGGAAGGCATTGACAGAATCATTAGTATATCAGAAGAAATAAATTTGTCGTGAGGAATATGAAGATTCCTAGAGAGTGACATAAAAGGTAGGTGGTTAGGTGAATATCAGCAGAATCGTTAGAGCGTCATAATAAATGCTTTAGTGTCAGTATTTCTTTCGACACTTTACATTCCAACGTGGTCAACCTTGCTTTTCAACTCTCCAGCGTCGATAAAACAAAATACCCGTCAGCAGTTATTTGGATCGATGGTATGACTGCTCCACCGAACCATTCACCATTTAAATCTGCTGGCCTCGTACCTAAATTAAAAACAGATTTCTTTATTCAGTACCAGCACCAGTTCTTGTGTTCTTGGGTTCCTTGTTGACGTCACCAGTTTCCGTTCATTGTTTGTTTTCTCTGCATCTGGCCACGTGATATTGATCTCTTTCATGTCGGTTATGAATGTTCTGCGCATGTAATTTTCGGTCATCCCCCCACCCCTTCTAGTGGTTTAGAAAATCGTTGTCCTGGTAACTTGAGTATGTGACCTGCTAGTTTTAATCTTCGTTCTGCGATGATTTCGCTAAGTGGCTTAGTGTTGGTTTCCTTTTGGAATGTCTTCATTGGTCATGTGATCTTGCCAGTATGTTCTCAGAATATTTGTCAAGTAACTTTGGAGGATTACATCCAGTTTCTGTCGATTTTTACTGTATTTTTCAATGTCTCCCTAGCACCAGAAAACTGTTTGTAAAACCAAGCTAAGATAGAACCAGAACTTTGAGAGTGAGCTGATGGAATTTTTGTATATATAGCAATTTTTGTATATATAGAAGTTTTGTAATATATAGCAATTTTCGTCTATCTTTACGTTCTGAGTTCAAATTCCACCGAGGTTGACTTTGCCTTTTATCCTTTCGGGGGTCGATAAATTAAGTAGCAGTTGCGTACTGGGCTCGATCCAGTCAACTGGCATCCTCCCCCAAAATTTCGGGCCTTGTGCTTAGAGTAGAAAAGAATGTATAGCAATTTATAAGTAGGGCTTCCCTGACTCATGGAATGTGTTTTAGGAGTTCCGCAAGAGCTTAAAATGTTGGGAAACACAGCTTTAACGACTCCATCGTTAATTCGCTATCCTAACCCTATACCTGCTCACCCGCTCCGTTCCCATACAAAATATATTTTCCCGAGATGAGTTCCGAGCGCCGTTGAGCAAGACGCCATAAACATTCTACTTGGTCGCAATGTTATGATTTATTTCCTTATCGGTTTCTTTAGCAATAGGGCTAAGTCATCCATGACTTCCTCGTTTTTATTCTTGTTTTCTTGTTTAACATTCTAGCACATTTGGCGTCCAGTCTTCCAGAACAATAACCAGCCGTCAGCCATGTCTAACTTTGCAGCATCACGTCGTTTCAGTCATGGCTTTTACGAGGCATTTCCTTTCTTTTCCGTTTCTTTTCGTTTGCAGTTGATAATCATCATCATCAACATCATCATCATCATCATCGTCGTCGTCGTTGTCTTTGCCGCTGTCGCGGTTCTCGTCGTCTTCTTCATCTCATTCTTCCTCTTCTCATTCTTTTATGCTTTTCCTTCTTCTTTCACATCATCACGTAAATTGAAGAGAGTAGTGATGGAAGTGGAGGGAGGCGGTGGCGGTCATGTCGGTGGTGGTGGTCATGTCGGTGGTGATGGTCATGTCGGTGGTGGCGGTCATGTCGGTGGTGGTGGTCATGTCGGTGGTGGTGGTCATGTCGGTGGTGGCGATAGCAGTAGTTGAAAGGATGGTGGCAAGGGTGCAGATGGTAGTACTGAAAGTAATGATACTGGCGTTTATATATATATATATATATATATAGTGTCGGTCAATGCTCGAAATAAGGAGTAGAAGGACAGCCGACAACTGATGAAGGGTCGTTCTTTATGTTACTTGTCTTGTTTTCCATTTGTTCCTCTTGTTGTTTGCATACCCAACATTATTTTCGAATTTCATGTTGCTTAAGTTTTGCGACGTCCTGTACCCATATATGCATATCTATATACATATATATGTTTGTATGTACATACATGTATATATACATATATATTATATATTTTATATATATATATATATATATATATATATATATATATATATATATATATATATATATATATATATATATATACATATATATATATATATATATATATATATATATATATATATTGTTGTACTTGGGGATGGTCATATTGCCAGTTTAGCCAATAAAAACACACGCACTGTATATTTGGTGTTAATTTTTTTTTTTTTCAGCTTTATATTACAT
>NC_142935.1:13430737-13438237 GCF_046866305.1 Octopus bimaculoides | reverse complement strand
TATATATATATATGTATATATACATATATATATATGTATATATCATATACATATATACTTATATAACGGGCCTCATTCAGTTTCCGTCTACACAATCCACTCACCAGTATTTGGTTAGTCCGGGGTTAGAGAAGAAGACACTTACCCAAGATATTGTACCCTGGGACAGGAACTGAAGCCACGTGCTTTCAGGTGAGCTTGTTAACCACACAAACATGCCTCCAGGTATGGTAAGACTTTCGGCAATGCAACTTCTAGATCTGTATAGAATGACGTCATTCATATATAATTTCTGTATCCACTATCTCGATGTTTAAAGGTGGAGGGGAAAAAAAAATAATACTCATCGTTTATTCTATGATATTCACAGATTATGTTACTGTAGATCATGAGATATTTTGAGTTAGCTTGTGTTTATTCTTAAGGAATTAAAAGAGTTTATCAGAAATCGAGAAAGAAAGAAAAAAACCGAACCACATTAATCAAAATGCCAGAAGACCTAAAAGATATTTCACATTTTTCAGGAATAAAGTTTGCGTAAGATTAACTTAATGGAAGTGAGATTATAAGGAAGAGGCGGATAAAAAGCATGTTCTACATATTAAATGGAATTTTGAGATAACTACGTGGTTAAGAAAATCGCTTTGCAACTACCTGAGTTCGGTTTCACTCCCAATGCGCGGCAATTTGGGCGAGCATCCTCTACTATAGCCTTGAGCTGCCTTGTTAGTGAATTTGGAATATGAAAATTGTGTTGAAACCGGTTGTATCCATGTACGCATGTGTGTGTGCGTGCGTATACACACACACACACACACACACACACACACACACACACACACACACACACACACACACACACACATATTTACTTATTTCAGTCATTACACTGCGGCCATGCTGGGGCACTGTCTTGAAGAATTTGTAGCCGAATGTCTCAAATGTAGTTCCTATTTTTGAAAAAGCTTGGTGCTTATTCCATCGGCTTCTTTTGCCGAAACGCTAAGTTACGGAGATGTGAACACACCAGCACCTGTTGTCAACCGGTGGTGGAAGGACAAAATATAGACAGAAACATACACACACACACACACACACACACACACACACACACACACACACACACACACACACACACACACACACACACACACACAGAGTTTATTTATAAATATGTCTGTCTGTTCTGCATTATATTTGATTAATGTTCTAGACGCAGGCGCGTCTGTGAGGTGAGAACTTGGCATGCCGGGAAAAAATGCTTAACGGAATTTCGTCCGTCTTTACGTTCTGAGTTCAAATTCTGCTGTGGCCGATTTGCCTTTCATCCTTTCGGGGGTTGATAAATTAGGTACCAGCTGAATACTGAGGTTGCTGGCTTCGAGCTAGAAGTTGAAACCAATGTTGCCCTCGTTCCCCAACCTTTCTCTGTGTTTATGTGTGTGCAATGTCTTTCTCCACCCTCCCCCTCTCTCTCTTTCTGCGCATGTCTGTATTTAATGTGCCCATGTGTACGCGCGCGTGTATATATATGTGTGTGTGTGTGGGGGGGGGGGGTTGCCTTCAGCTGCAAAAAGTACTATCACTTAAACAGGCCGAATGTCCAGTCGGCCGGGTCTAAAGATCAGCGCCAAAGAGCCGCACCCAATTATCCCATCCCGGTTTCGGATTTCGTTATAGACAACTAATCAGACTAACTACTCAAACACAATACTAAGAACTGTCTAAGAACTGTCTATCCAGTTTTATCAACTATTTTTTCGGCAATTAAACCCAAGCCAAGTCAGTATGCTTGTTGCTTCTTTCCCTCTCAAAATGGTGCTTAAAATACCAAACGGCTTTTCTACCTATATCAACGGCAGCTTGAACGATATATTAGCCGTTTGAACGCCACATATATCCTCGTGTTTGGTTCTTATATATAACTTGTTGGTTCTATAAAGAAGACAACTTGAGTTCTCCTCATTAAAATTGTCTCTTTATCACGCTTACTGGTTAGATTATATGCTGTAAGCTAATAATGCTTGTTATTAGCAAAGTGCAGATATACGAGAAACATAAAAAAGGAGGGAAGGATGTAAGAGCGAGAGATTTAGTCACGACAAGAGGTAATCAGAGACAATCGTTACGATAATGAAGACTGTCTTAAGCCGAAGATATAAAAGTACAACTAATCAGAGTCTGAGAAGGGGAAGAGTAGGTATTTTAGGGATCAGAAGCACGTTCGTGAAGCGATTACATAAAGAGAGAACGTAATGTATTGGTTGATAGTGTAAAGTCATACGTTCACTGGCTTTTTACGTAAAACTGATAATAATAAACAAAATAGCTAGTTATAGAATCTCAAGAAGAGATAGAGTAGTAACGTGTACTGAACAGTAAAGCGAGTAGCCACAATAATAATAATATTAATAATAATAATAACAATAATAACAATAATAATAGTTTCAGATTTTGCCACAAGGGCAGCCGTTTTGGGGAAGGGGGCTAGTCGATTACATCGACCCCAGTGTCCAACTGGTACTTATTTTTATCGACCTCGAAAGGATGAAAGACAAAGTCGACCTCGGCGGAATTTGAACTTAGAACGTACCGGCAGATGGAAATACCGCTAAGCATTTTGCCCAGCGAGCTAACGATTCTGTTAGCTCGCTACTTTAAGAATGATAATAATAATGACAATAAATAAAATCTAAATGAAAGTAAAACAAATATAAAAAAGGACATAACTAAACCAACAAACATGGACATGGAGCAGATTGTGGAGATGGTGAAGATGGTGCTAATGGTTGTGTGGTGGGGAGTATCTGTTTTATTATTCAGACCAGAAAATTCTATCTGATGTACACTAACCAAAGAAGAGGGAGAGAGAGAGAGAGAGAGAGAGAGAGAGAGAGAGAGAGAGAGAGAGAGAGAGAGAGAGAAAAGACAGAATTCGCACCTCAAAGAAATCTCCACCAATAACCACCACCACCACCACCACCGCCACCACCACTACCACCACCATAACTAGTACGAACACCATGACAATCATCACCACCACAACCACCACCACCACTACCACCGCCACCACTACCACCACCACCACTACCATCACCACCACTACCACCGTCAACAACAACACACGTACCACCACCACCACAACCACCATCACTACAACCACCACCACCACCACCACCACCACCACCATACCACCACACTCACCACCACCACCACCACCACTACCACTACCTCTGATGTGTTCATTTTGATGAATGAATCACAATTTTAATGAAAACAAAACAGTAACAATGACAAAAAGGATATTAAAAAAACAACTATACAAGCAAAACCCCTTCACACGTCCGGGTCCCTAAAAGGCAATTTTTAAAGAAATTTGTGAGAAGGAAATGAAGTGTAAAAGAGATTTTGCCGGAGACGGTGTTGATTCGTTTAACATTTCAAGAATTTTGGAAATGGAAAAGTCCCCCCCCCCCCCGCCTCTGGATAAGTTCACAACCTTCTGTATTTCTCTCCAAGACTTCCATCATTACTTCAAAGGCAAAACAAAAAAAAAACGAAACAAAAAGACAAGAAAAAAAGAAAGAAAGAAAGAAGAAGAAAGAAAGAAAGAAAAAGTAGTAGTAGTAGTAGTAGTAGCAGAAGAAGAAGAAGAAGAAGAAGAAGAAGAAGAAGAAGAAGAAGAAGAAGAAGAACAACAACAACAACAACAACAACGACAAGAGAAAGAAGTTGTAAAAGAAAGAGAAGCAGCAGCGGGAGAAGAAGAGAAAGAAAAAGAGGAGAAAGGAGGAGAAAGAAGAGAAAGAAGAAGAGGAGAAAGAAGAGGAGAAAGAAGAAGAAAAAGAAGAGGATAAAAGAAGAAAAGAAAGAGGAAGTGAAAGAAGAACAGAAAGAAGAAAAAAGAAGAGAAAGAAGAGAAGAAAGAAGAAAAGAAAGAAGAAGAGAGAGAAGAAGAGTAACAACAACAACAATAACAACAAGAAAGCGACGACGACGACGAAGTCTCTGATAAAGGTGTGCCAAAAGAAATCGAGAAAAATGTAAAAAAAATTGTTTTAAATTAAAATTTTTTTAATTTTAAAACAAATCTAAAAAATAAAAGAAATTATTATTATTATGAAATAAAATATTATTATTTTGCTTTTTTATATTTATGTATTTTTTGTGTTTTGTGGTGTTTTGTTTTTCATAATATTTCAAATTTTGCAGGTTTTCAGAGATTTTCTTTTATATTTGGATTTGAAAGCAAAAAGACTTGGGAAAGACCGGCCAGTGGTTGCAGCTCATTCTTGTAATCAATACACACACACACACACACACACATGTGAGTGAGAGTGAGTGAGTGTAAGAGAGAGTGTGTGTGTGTGAGAGAGAGAGGGTGTGTGTGTGTGTGTGTAAGAGAGAGCGGCATTTCGTCTTGTCTTTACGTTCTGAGTTCAAATTCCGCCGAGGTCGGCTTTGCCGTTCATCTATTCTGGGTCGATTAAATAAGTACTAGTTACGCACTGGGGTTGATGTAATCGAGTTAATCCCCTCCCGTAAGCTGCCCTTGTGGCAAAAATTTGAAGTCATTCTTAAAAAGGTGGCGAGCTGGCGAAATGCTTAGCGGTATTTCGTCTGCCACTGCGTTCTGAGTTCAAATTCCGCCGAGGTCGACTTTGCTTTTCATCCTTTCGGGGTCGATAAATTAAGTACCAGTTACGCACTGGGGTCGATAAAATCGACTTAATCCGTTTGTCTGTCCTTGTTTGTCCCCTCTGTGTGTAGCCCCTTGTGGGCAGTAAAGAAATAGGTATTTCGTCTGCCTTTACGTTCTGAGGTCGACTTTGTCATTCATCCCTTCGGGGTCGATAAATTAAGCACCAATTACACACTGGAGTCGATGCAATTGACTCGCACCCTCCCCCAAAATTTCAGGCCTTATACCTATAGTAGAAAGAACTTCTAACTTGTTGTCTCTTGAGGTCTCTGGGTGAGACTTGGATCCAACTTGTACAAATGCAAGACAAAAGTCAAACATAATAATAATAATAATAATAATAATAATAATAATAATAATAATAATAATAATAATAATAATAATAAAATAAAGATGAAGAGTTCCATAATTAAATTTGCTGAACAATATTTCGGTATCTCGTGTCCCTTCAACGGGTTCGAAATTTGATGTCAGTCTATTTCATTTTTTTTTAATAGATAATATACGACTGCTATGACTGCTATTCCCCCGAGAGGAGTCATAACAGTCCTATATTATCTATAATAATAATAATAATAATAATAATAATAATAATAATAATAATACCAGCAGATGACAACGTTTCTCGAAAAGAAATGGAAAAACTTTCAAAATACAAAGACTTGGAAATAGAGATAACTCGAATGTGGAGTCTAAAAACAGAAACAATTCCTATCATAGTAGGTGCCTTAGGTATAATAAAAAAATATTCAGACAAATACATAACAAAAACACCAGGACTTACAAATATATATAACATACAGAAAATTGCACTACTGGGTACTGCACACATCCTACGCAAAACACTTCCAATACAGTAACCATAAGAGCATCACAGCAAACCACAGCACATACCCAAGGCACACAGAGCTGCGCTCGGTAGTGAAGTGAAAGCACGTTATAAAAATAAAACTACTGAACAATAATAATAATAATAATAATAAATGTCCTAATGCAGTACCAGGCAGTGGCTTTCATGGCTTCTCATCAGTGCTCGTTGTGGGATTGTGTGGGGCAGCTGTTGTCGCGTGTAAGAACAATTCAGCTGTCTGTCGAGTGTTTGGTAAAGATCAACGCACCATCTTCCCTTAGCAGAGAAGAAAGGCAGACCTTTCTCTGCGTAATGGTTGTGGCAAAAGAGGCCGTATGGTGGAAGCGTTTGAAAGATTTGAAGACAGGCACTTTCCTATCTGATCAAGTCCTCATCATTTTCTTCAAATATCATTTGAAGACGAAGGTGAGGGTAGAGTGGAAGGTGCTGCCTTCTGGTTTGTTTATCAACAGATGGTTGACAGTTGCAAGACTGGTGAGACTGAATGGATCTACCCTGAATATGCTTTTCTAAGCGGGGGGAAAGAAACTGGAAGAGGGCCTTGGGGATGACAGAGTCATCGGGGACTGTTGTGTGGGGTTTACCCCGAATTACCCTAAGTGGACTGCCCCGCTATTGGGGATTCTATTCATTTATTTATTATTCATTTCCCTACTTTCTGTTACATAGCCTCTGTTATATTCTTTAATGTGGTAGCATCTCCCCTTAATCGATATTAACCCCACATGTTTTTTGTAATTTTTTTGCTGTGTTTTTTTTTGCGTGTGCTGTAACTCGTTGTTCCATATTGTCCTCCATGTTTTAGGCCCTTGTGGCCAATGATACCATTTATTATTCGTTAGATTTCAAAGATTAAGAGCCGTCATTCTCTTTAAAATGTGTAAACGATGCTGACTCACCTCGCATTTGATACCCCTGTGGCATTCGGCTAAAGTAAGGAACATAGTTGTTGTTGATGTCGTTATTGCTGTCATTTATTTATATATTTATTTATTTATCTATTTATTTATTTATTCATTTATTTAGTCATTCTTGCCAATCATCATATTTGGGAGATAAAAGTTTGCTGTGTTATAGGAATTGGTTAACCAGGATGATATTTAAAATTTTTATTTCATTCTTAGATAGGGGCGGGACGATGTATTGGTAGGGATACTGGTAAATAGGTTGAAAGGATCATTGAAGGAAAATAAAGAATGAAATGCAATAAAATACAAAATAAAATGAAATAAAAATGAAATGTCACTTATCCACTGATAAAAGATGAAAACCCTTCCAACCATTCGGTTCTCAGCAGGTGTTTTTGTCATTCCAAGATGGTTGCTAAACCGAAATCTATTGTCGATGAAAAATATGGCCGTTGCCGAGAGCAATTGCGATGACTTGCAGCGCTTATTCATAGAAGCCCGATCCATACCTCGACCAGTGTGTAATATCAAAATGCATACACACACATACACACACATGTGCGTTTGTGTGTATGTGTGTGTATGTGTGTGTATGTAGGAGGGAGATAGAGATAAGATGTGATAGTTACTGTATATTCATGTTGAAAGGTCATATTTTTGAAAACTAATGAAGTATAAACTAAGTTTTCTTTATTGATATTATCATTTTATTATTAAAAAAAAACTATTCGTAGCTCTGACCTTAACCTTATTGATGATACTATTATTATTATTATTATTATTATTATTATTATTATTATTATTATTATTATTATGGTATTGATATGAAATTCTTAGCTGGAGGCACAAGCTGGGATGTGGTTATTCTCTACAAATATGGAAAAAGGTTATACATTAAAGAAGAATTATGATTGAATTATCCTTCATATTGAGATGAGAAGAAAACGAAAAAAACAAACAAAACAATGTATGAAATTCCTGCTCAAAAAAAAAAAAAAATGTTCGTGGCTGTGTTGCTA
>NC_142935.1:13420737-13423237 GCF_046866305.1 Octopus bimaculoides | reverse complement strand
CACACACACACACACACACACACACACACACACACACACACACACACACACACACACAAACACAGACAATATCAGAAATTGGGAAAAGTCCTCCTTTAGGGCAGTGTTCCTTTTAGTTATAAGAATGATAATGAAAATAAGAACAAGATGAAAGGAGAGTTTAATAAAATGTTATAAGCTGTAAGGGTTACACTTCAATAAGTACAGCAGTAACAACAACAAGAAGAACAACCACAACAGGGGCAGGGGTACCAAAAGAAGCCGAGGTAACAGAGCCAGGGGAGTCTTAGAACAAAAGAATTATTAGTTTTAATAAAGAAAGCAAGGGTATTATATGCAACGGCAACAATGATAACAAGAAAAATAAATGATAACAACAACAACTACAATAACGGTAATAATAATAATAATAATAATAATAATAATAATAATAATAATAATAATAATAATGATAAAAATAAATTCTCTTTATTGGCCACAAGGGCCGATCACAAAACAAATAGGGATAATACAAGACAAGGAACAAGTGGGGTGTTAAACAATCAGCTACATTAACAACAACAGCAACAACAAGAATAACAATAAGTAGTATGAGTAGTAGTAGTAGTAGTAGTAGTAGTAGTAGTAGTAGTAGTAGTAGTTGAAGAAGAAGAAGAAGAAGTAGTAGTAGTAGTTGAAGAAGAAGTAGTAGTAGTAGTAGTAGTAATAGTAGTAGTAGTAGAAGTAGAAAAAGAAAAAAAGAACAAGTAGTAGTTGAAGAAGAAGAAATAGTAGTAATAGTAGTAATAGTAGTAGTAGTAGAAGAAGTAGTAGTAGTTGAAGAAGAAAAAGAAGTAGTAGTAATAGTAGTTGAAGAAGTAGTAGTAGTAATAGTAGTAGTAGTAGTAGTAGAAGAAGAAGAAGAAGAAGAAGAAGAAGTAGAAGAAGGAAACCAGGAATTATAATGACAATAATAACAATAAAAACATCAAGAATAACAAGGAGAATAACATCAGTAACAGAAACAACAACAACAGCAGCAGCAGCAGCAGCAGCAGTAGTAGTAGTAGTAGTAGATGCTGAGGTAGTGAGAGGCAAAGGTCTAGAAGAACAATAGGATTATCAGCCCCGATAATTGAAGCAGCAGTAACAACAACAACAAAAACAACAACGACAGTAGTGTGGGGTTGGAGGGAGCAGTGGTGGGAGGTGGCGGCAGTAATAGCTAGGATGTAGTTTACAACGGTAGAAACAATAGCAGCAGCACGGTGTCTCGAAGAAACAGCATCAAATTTTGGAGAAACAACTTAAAAGGCAAAGAGCAATTAAAGAGAACCACACACACACACACACACGCACACGCGCGCACACACACACACACAAACGCACACACACACACACACACACACACAAGCGCACACACACACGCACACACACACACACACACACACGCACACACACACGCACACACACACACACGCACACACACACACGCACACGCACACATACACACACACTCACACACAAACGCACATGTGCACACACAATATATAGGCACACATACGCATACACATACATATATTTGTACACACACATATACTCATTCACAAATCCTCACAAACACACAAACACACACACACATACACACATACAAACGCACACACACACACACACACATACATACATACACACACACAGAGACACATACACATATTTGTACACACACACATACTCATTCACACATCCTCACAAAGACACAAACACACACACACTCACATACATACAAACACCGATACACACACACACACAGACGTCACACATGGAAAGAAGCGGAACCCCCTATGAATCAAGAAAGGGGCCAGGTGCTAGAAATAGCAACCAAGTCTCCTTGAAATCACATTGTGTTGTCTAAAAGTAGGAACAACACGTTTGCTAATGTTGTTATGGGTTAACTTGCACATAGGAAAACAGACGGGATGGTCACCACTGGAACACTTTTCATCGTATGTCTGTTCGGTCGGGGATGATCTCGTGGGGGGTGGAGGGGAGCTAACCAACGACGACGACAACAACAACAACAACAGCAATAATAAGGAGCGTCTACGCGGTCGCTCAGTCTGGTGGAAGAGGAAACAGCAGTCAAATCGTGTTGAGTCACACGCTAGTATGTTGAATAAAAGAAGGACAGAGACAGTGTAGTTAATGGTATGCCAAAAACGAAGACACGAATAGAATGGGATGGGCACGGTTGGAGCGTCTTCGATTAAAGCACGGGGACTGCTAAGTGAGTTGTGACTGAGCCAAACAACCGATTGTTTCAGCGTCACAATCATCATCACCATCACCATCATCATCATCACCTTCATCATCATCATCATCAGCATCGCCATCAATATCATCATCATATTCATAATCATCACCACCGTCACCACCACCACCACCACCACCACCATCATCATCATCATCATCATCATCATCATCATCATCATCATCATCATCATTAAAAACAACAACGACAACA
>NC_142935.1:13383237-13415737 GCF_046866305.1 Octopus bimaculoides | reverse complement strand
GATCGACCCCAGTACGCAACTGGTACTTAATTTATCGACTTCGAAATGATGAAAGGGAAAGTCGACCTCGGTGGAATTTGAACTCAGAACGTAAAGACAGACGAAACACTGCTAAGCATTTCGCCCGGCGTTCTAACGTTTCTACCAGCTCGCCGCTTTATAGAATTGCAAAAATATTAAAATCAAATGTGAAAATTGGTGTTTGTTGGAATTTGATTGCATAATATATCTATCAATATACAATCTTACCAACCAAAACTACATACGTGTGTGTATGTGTGTGTATGTGTATGTATGTGTATGTGTGTGTGATGCTAGTCTCCCATAGTCCGGTAAAGACGGTTCGGTAATTTCTTGCTAAACGACCAGGATAAACGATTTGCTTATAGGGATCAAACGAATGTGTTGTACATTAGCTTAGTTTAAATAGTTTTACTTATTTCAGTCATTAGAGTACGGCCATGCTGGGGCACCGCCATGAAGGGCTTTGTCGAAAGAACCGACTTATTTATTTTTGAAAGTCTGGTACTTACTATATCGGTCTCCTTTTGGGTGAACCGCTAAGTTACGGGGACGTAAACAAACCAATACCAGTTGTCAAGAGGTGGTGGTGGACAAACACTAACACACAGAAGCACACATACACACAAACACGGATACACACACATATGCATATATATATATATATATATATATATATATATATATATATATATATATATATATATACGAACGGCTTGTTTCAGTTTCCATCTACACTATTCACTCACTAGGCTTCAATCAGCTTGGGGCAACTGCGCTGTAGGAGTGAACTCAGATCAGTGTTATATGAAAGCCAACTTCTTTACCTTACAGCCACACCCCGTATAGGCACGTTTTTTAATTCTTCGCTGCTTCGTACGATTCTATTTCAACGAAATACACCCTAGACGGCAGAAGAGAAAACTCGGGGTGGTTTGAGTCAGGAAAAAAAAAAAAAAAAAAAGAAAGATTCTTTAATAAAATTTGCACATTTTAGGGATAAATTTCCATGTTGCAGTGAGATGATGAATTTAACAGGAAATTTCAGTAATTCAAGTCTAGCCACGGTATACTTATCCATATTTGCGAGTTTTTGCTGTAGTTACGCTGATAGCATTTTTTTTATTATTAAACTATTAAAGCAACGATATTTGTTTAGTTAAAAATGCAAGAATAAATAAAATGAATATAAAAATGTTCGAAATACAAAAAACAAAATAATATAAATATATAAATATATATTATTTTCGTTTAGTATTTAGCATATTTTTATATTTATTTTATCAATTTTGCATTTTAGAAAATACATATATACATGCATTTATCTGCACACATACACACAGACATTCACATACAAAATTTGGTATGTTATCTGAGAACCGTGACATCACAAGTATATGACTAAACATAGAAATTTAAATAAATAAATAAATAATAGACAGGAAGCTATATGTGACATTAACATTGAATATTCGCACCAAAATCTTTGGAATGTTTCATTGGGAATGTTTACGCACACACACGGGCCCACGAACACATGTATGTAGTATAACATGTATGTACAGTTAGATGCGTGGCTGCTAGTTTTTGGTTTAGAGTTCAACGTAGATTGTCATCATCCAGTCTGCTTCAAGTATAACGCTCTGGTTACTTCTCTACTTAGTTGTATTACTGTTTATGATATATAGAGGAAATGTAGGAGAAACATCTTATTTGTCCCTACGTACGTTTCTCTGTCGTGGTTTGTTTTTTTGACTTGTTACAGTCATTAGACTGCGGTCATGCTGGGGCACCAACGTGAAATGAATCGACATCGGGACTTATTTTTTTAAAGCTTGGTACATATTTCATTGATCTCTTACCGAATCGTCAGATTACGGGGATGTAAACACACCAGCACCGGTTGTCAAGCGGTGGTGGTGGAGAGACAAACAGACACAAAGAACCCCCACACACATATATACGTACACATACACACATATATACGTACACACACATACACACACATGAATATACAACTAAAGCCTCGTGAGTAGATTTGGTAGATGTAAATTGAAAGAAACCCGTCAGTTACACACACACAATCACACATATGTATTTGTTTGTGTGTGTGTGTGTCTGTGTTTTCCCCCACCATCGCTTGACAACCGATGTTGGTGTGTTTACGTCACTGTAACTGAGCAGTTCGGCCAAAGTAACCGATAGAATAAGTACTCGGCTTACAAAGAATAAGCCCTGGGATCGATATGATTCGACTGAAAAACCTTGAAGGCGGTGCTCCAGTCTGGCCCCAGTCAAATGACTGAAACAAGTAAAAGAATAAAAGAATATATATACATGCCTCTGTGTGTGTGTGTGTGTGTGTGTGTGTGTATTTGTATGTATACGTATGTGTGGTTGAGTGTGAATGTGTGTGTATGTATGTGTGTATGAGTATTGCACACCGTTGCACTGAGGAACAACAAGGATGTTTATAGCAAAAACGAAAATTCTGCGCAAACGGACGAGAAGCATAAATGTGATCCTTTTATCAGATGTCAATAGGAAGTCCTTGCTGACGGTGTCAGCAGACTTGTTGAGTTGTCTACCACGTCAACAAGTCCCTATGTATGTGCTGCGTCTGTTTTCCGTTTTTCAGTGAAATTCCTTGTTGTCCGTCTGCGATACTATCTTCGGAAATATTTACAACGCGACACAGCTGTTATTTTTCTCAACTTGACAACGACACACACACACACAGACAAAAAAAGAAACAAAACACACACACACACACACACACACACACACACACACACACACACAAACTGCTTGAGATAAAGGACAGTACAAGGAATGGCTGAGTATGTGCGTATGTGTACACATACACACACACACATCACGTTATCAAGGTACCGACCAGACTACCGGATGTTGTTATACATCGCAGGTCACGATGCACTTCTCATCGTTTTAGCATTCGAATGATGACACATCGCTGCCTGGCGTGCAGGCCAACATTCTCCAACGAAGGGTTCTATCTATCTATCTATCTATCTATCTATCTATCTATCTATCTATCTACACACACACACACACACACACACACACACACACACACACACACACACACACACGAATTCCTTTATTATTTTACTTGCTTCAGTCATTTGACTACCGCCATGCTAATGGTGTGGCTGTGCGGTAAGAAGCTTGGTTCTCAACTACATGGTTCTGGGTTCAGTCCCACTGCATGGCACTTTGGACAAGTGTCTTCTGCTATAGCCTTGGGCCAACCAAAGCCTTGTGAGCAGATTTGGTAGACAGAAACAGGAAGAAGCCTGCCGTATAAATAGCACAGAATTTTGTCAGTGTATATGTATACATAGGACTGTTTAAACGAAGTCGCGTCTTCTCCTTACCTTCGAAATGCGGAGTAGATAAAACAGGGGACAACTGATGAAGGGAATGTTCTTTATGTTGCATGTCTCGTTTCTCTGTATGTTTTTTTTCGTTGTTCGAAAAAAAGTTCGTTTTCTATGTTTTTGTTTTTTATATTCTCGTTTCTCATTTTGTCTACGTTTTTTGATGTCCTGTACCCATATATGCCTGTAAATATACATATATATGTAGGTATGTACATATATGTATGGATACATGCATATATTTATATATCATTTATATTATTATACGATCGAACGCCACGCATCCTTTTCCAAGTTATATATATATATATATATATATATATATATATTAATATTATTATTATTGTTATTATTATTATTATTATCATTATTATTATTATTATCATTATTATTATTATTATTATTATTATTATTATTATTATTGTTGTTGTTGTTGTTGTTGTTGTTGTTGTTGTTGTTGTTGTTGTTGTTGTTGTTATTATTATTATTATTATTATTATTATTATTATTATTATTATTATTATTATTATGTGAATGGATAATATCAAAGCTTGGTCAGACTTGAAATATAGGAAATATCTCAGGACAGCGCTGGAAGGACCAAAAATCGCAACTGAAACCAGCTCGAGTTGGCAATGGTTAACAACACTTTGCAGTGAAAAACCTTTCTGGGGGGCGAAGACCAATTCAGTCCTTGATGCCCTCCCCCTATTCAGGTGAAGGTTCCAGGCCTGTGATTCCGGCATACCTGCGGAAGATACGGAAGTGCTTCCAGCATCGCAATGGCTTTAATCACCGCCAGAATAGTTTTGCAACTTGCAATATCTTTAAATGGCTCCTGCAGTTTCTGTCTGCGACATAGTATCTTTAATGTTTATATCACCTTAGTGGTATGAGAAAAGGGTGGAAAAAAAAAAAAAAAACTAACATCTAACTCATGACTAACACAGCAAGATTTCCTTCCTCCCCGCATCTCTCTCTCCCTTTCGTATCAATTTCAGTGTTATTTCTTGTTTGTTAATCTTGTTATTTAGCTTACATTGGTTAAGTCCGGCAAAATAGCATGTCTTGAATTTTTTGGAGTTTTTTTTTTGTATTTATATTTTATTGTTTATTTTATTTATTTAGGTTTATTCAGTTTAGTAAAAAAAAAAACTTGAAAAGTTAAACCAACTTTTAAAAAGTTGAAGTTTCTCGTGTGATACATGAAAATATACTGTCATATTTATATACATACAAACGTAATTATATACATAAAAAGCACATACATAAGCAAAATTTAGATACACGTGCACACAAATATATACATATATACACACGTGCACACAAATATATACATATATACACACACAGGCGCACACATTCGCATACACACTCATTTTTTTTCAGTCCCTTTCGGCGTTATCCGTTTTATATCGACCCATGTCGACCCGGATGTGTAACACAGTGTAATATTGTATGTATGTATGTATGTATGTATGTATGTATGTGTGTGTGTGTGTGTGTGTGTGTGTGTGTGTGTGTGTGTGTGTGCCAGTGCTTAATATATACATATATGTATATATTTATATAAGTTCAAAAAAACACAAAAAACAATAACAAAAAAACAACAAAGTGAGGACGTGATACGGATAGTGTTATTGGACGCTCGGGAAAGGAAGGAGAGAAATATGTATATAGTTATATGTGTATATATATATATATATATATATATATATATATATATATATACATATAGGAATATATATGGATATATATATATATATACATATAGGAATATATATGGATATATATATATATATATATATACATATAGGAATATATATGGATATATATATATATATATATATATATATATATACACACACATATATATATATATATTTATATGTTTATATTGGTATGTTTATATTTATACGTATATATTTATATGTACATATATATATGTATACACACACACACACACACACACACACACACACACACACACACACATATATATATATATATATACATTCTAGAACAGAGTATCAGTTGTCGCTTCCATCATAATATGTTTTGAAGTCTTTTTAGAGGTCATGCCGACACAGTGATACAAGTTCATATTATCTAAAGAATAGCTAGATTGCATATGGGCACGCATGTATGTATGTATATATGCATGCATGTATGTGTGTGTTTGTGTGTGTGTATATATACGCGAGTGTCTGTGTGTGTGCTTGAATACTTGTTTGTGTGATTTGGCAACATTGATCGTATAACGTATGTTATGTATCTGTCCTCCTACGACACGCTCACGATGATATGTACTCACAAGAACAATTGTCGCAACATAAGTGCTCTCGGGTATTCCATCACACCCTCATCTCGCTCTCTCTCATTTCCAAGACAATACCACACACATCCTTAACAATGACAGTTAAATCGTACACAAGCATATTACAATAATTCTGGTATTCTCGCATTCTCGTATTCCGGTATTGTATCACATCCTCATATCTCTCTTATTTCCACAGCCTAAAGAATAGGTGTTATGTCATAGACAGACATATTACAATTATTCTGGAATTCTGGTATTCTCGTGTTCTATCATACCCTCATCTTTCTCATATCTGCAGCCTAAACAATAGCCATTATGTAATGCACAGACCTATTTACAATAATTCTTTTGTCGATCTGAGCACTTCTTGGAATAGCAGTGGCGTCATGGCGAGTAATATCAGACTTCCAATTCTTCGGTTTCTCTGTTCTGGAGGCATACATACGAGCACAAACACACATACAGATTTGCGCGTCTGTATACTCGTATACAACTTGCAAACACATAAACACGTACACACACGCGCGCACGCGCACGCGAATGCGCATTCGTGATGGAAAATTACGAAAGGCTGATGAAAGAAAACCATGACGGTGGTTTTCGAGTGTCTCGATAATGAAAATCCTGATAATGGAAATGATGATGATGATGATGATGATGATGATGATGATGATGACGACGACGACGACGTTAGCGACGACGATGATGATGAAGATGATGGTGGTGATGATGATGGTGATGATAATGATGATGACGACGACGGCGACGATGACGATGAAGATGGTGATGATGATGACGATGATGATGATGATAAAAGTGTGTCGATGGTGCTGAGATTGTGTTGATGAAGATGAAGGCACGGCTGTGCTTAAATTTAAGATGAATTTTTTAAACGTAAATTTTAGATCCAGATATGGTTGTGTGGTTCAGAAGCTCGCTTTGCAGCCACGAGGTTTCTGGTTCAGTTCCACCGTGTGGCACCTTCGGCACCTTGAGCCGACCAAAACCTTGCGAGTGAATTTGATGGAAATTATATGGAAACCTGTCATCTTTCTATCTATCTATCTATCTGTCTATCTACCTACCTATCCATCTATCTGTCTGTCTGTCTGCCTGTCTGTCTGTCTGTCTGTCTCTGTCTGTCTATCTGTCCGCATGTATATATGTGCGAATGTATCTTTCCGTTTGTCCCACAGCGCTTGACAACCGCTGTTGGTTCGTTTACCTTCCCGTACCTTACATATATCAGTTCGGCAAAAGAGATCAATAAATACCAGAACTTAATCAAAAAGAGCAATAAAATACCGGACTCGATTTGATCTACGAAACCCTGCAATGCGCTGCCCCAGCATGACCGCAGTCCAATGACTGAAACACGCAAAATTATTAAAAGAATATATAAAAGTTTAAAAGCACTTATCATAATTTTATAAAACATAGCAATTTGTCCGGCCCCTAATCAATCTTCACATGGCCCCCATCTCCATCAGAAACATCGACTTAGATGCTTTCATGTTCCAAGGAGTGGAACACCCGAGCGTAGAGTATTGATTGCATTTTTTAATTGACCAATAAATGACTCATTTGTGTTATGTTCTAAGGCGAACCTTTCCCGCTATTTCCTTGTGACAGATAACCATTACGGTGAAGCAGAGACCAGTTTCCTGCTTATATTGTTTAACGATTATTAGTGCGAGGTAACGAGGAAGTAGTTATTACACGGTCGGCAGATCGGCTAAAAATAGCAGGAAAATCTCCCTCAAATGTCACACTGCTGTCTGAAAGAACGGAAAAAACAAAAAAGAAAAAAAGCAAAGCAAAATATCCACTTAGTTATTGTTTCCACTTTTGGTACACGGCTAGTAGTTTGGAGGAGGGAGTAAGTCGAATACATCGACCCCAGTGCACAATAGTACTTATTTTATCGATCCCAACAGGATGAAAGGCAAAGTCGACCTCGGCGGAATTTGAAGTCAGAACGTAGCGACGGACGAAATGCCGTTGAACATTTTTCCCGGCACGCCAACGGTTCTGACAGCTCACTGCCTTGTATCCCCTTAGATATTACTGTTTCGTGCCCTAAACCACACATACCCGAGGTTCGTGCCCTAGGCCCCCACATACCCGAGTTCCAAGGCGTATAAGTGACCTATATTACAAAATTGCTTTTGAATAGGACCTCATTGTATCACATTTACTGCTGACGGGACTGGAGTAACGTGAAATGATTATTGTTTTAAGAACACAACGCACAGCCCGATTGGGGAATCGAAACCACAATCTTACGATTATAAATGCCACAGCATAGCCACTAGGCCACGCACTTTCATAGTGGGAGTATATATGCTGCCTAAAAAGACACCCCCCACGCTAATCAGAATGAAAGACTTCGGCGCAATTTGAACTCAGAACGTAACAGCAGACGAAATACCGCTAAGCATTTCGCCCGGTGTGTTAGCGTTTCTGCCAGCTCGCCGCCTTTAGTTTGGTACATATTCTATCGACCTCTTTTGCCGAACCGCTATATTTACAGGGGATCATAAAAACCGGATCAACACCAGTTCTCAAGCTGGGATTGGGACAAACACAATCATACAGACACACACACAATATACACCACACACACACGCGCTCGCGCGCGCACACACACATGTATATATACGACGTGTTTTCACACAGTTTCCGTCTTCCAAATTCATTCGCAGGATGTCCATCAGCCTGGAGCTATAATAGGAAGACACTTGCCGACGGTACCGCACATTTGACTCAATTCCTGCATTCCTTGGAAGCAAGAATTCCGAGTGAACCAACATTTTCAAACCACCATTCCCAAACGAACCGAAGATTGTCGTCAGCATCTTCCAAAAGCAATTTATTCGCAATGTCAACGAACTCATATGATCATATTTATTTTAGTTATCAAATATAACCCCTGGCAAGGGTGGGTACTGCTGATAGCAGTTATCAAATAAATATCATGTATACAAACGACAGAGGATTTTAGTACAGAAAAATCGGATTGAGAGGAATTTGAATAGAACTATTAATAGCCCGCCATGTATTAATACACACCTATCCTTCACAACCGGATGTCTGATTCCAGAATTCCATAATGTTAAGTAGACCCAAAGGCCATAGAGTAATTTTAACCCAGGGTGGCCATCCTGTTTATATATGACAATTTTTGCTCATATTTTCGTTCTTTTTTTCTTCCCATATCCGATTACTTTTTCACTCAAAGCTTGACTTAATCTCTGTATAGAAAGGTTGTCTGCTGGACGAGGTTGAAAGGCGTGGGGACAGAGATTTTCCACTGAGGTAGAGCCCTCTTTGGGTTTTTCAAGTTTCATTAAGGAAAGACACTTGCCCAAGGTGACACGTGGTGGGACTGAACCCAGAACCATGTGGTTGGTAAGCAAGCTACTTACCACACAGCCACATACATTTATATATTTAAATTTCTCCTTTCATTTCATTATATGTAAACCTCCACCCTCGATGTCAGTCTTTGTATTATTGCCATCCTTCGCCCTGTGTGTGTGTGTGTGTCTTTGTGTCTGTGTTTGTTCTCCACCACAGCTTGACAACCGGTGTCGGTGTGTCTCCGTCCCCGGAACTAAGCGGTGCAGCAAAACAGACGGATAAAAAAGCATGAGGCTTAGCAAAACATAAAATAACTACTGAAGTCGATTTATTCGACTCAAAATTCTTCAAGGTGGTGCACCAACATGACCACAGTCAAATAACTGAAACAGCAAGTAAAAGATAAGATGTCTTAGAATACGAGAGTGTGCTTTGGTGGGAAGCTGGCGTTAAATTCTATGCCAACGTAAACGTTGTAACATTCTGTGAAGGCGGTGAACTGACAGAAACGTTAGCACGCCGGGCGAAATGCTTTGCGGTATTTCGTCTGCCGTTACGTTCTGAGTTCAAATTCCACCGAGGTCGACTTTGCCTATCATCCTTTCAGGGTCGATTAAATAAGTACCAGTTACGCACTGGGGTCGATATAATTGACTTAATTCCTTTGTCTGTCCTTGTTTGTCCCCCTCTATGTTTAGCCCATAGTGGGCAGTAAAGAAATAAGAAACGTTAGTACACCGGGTGAAATGCTTAGCGGTTGTTTGTCTGTCTTTACGTTCTGAGTTCAAATTCCACCGAGGTCTACTTTGCCTTTCATCCTTTCGGGGTCGATAAATTAAGTACCAGTTGCGTACTGCGGTCGATCTAATCGACTGGCTCCCTCCCCCAAAATTTCGGGCCATGTGCCTAGAGTAGAAAATATACCATTCTGTGAACAACGGTAAAGAATTTCTTAGGGATTATAACTTCCTGCGAATCAGAACCATCAACTCGAACCTTCATAAATCAACAATTCCCCGTGTGTTCCCCGTTTTATTTTATTTTACTTTTTTTTTTGTTTATAAAAATATGTATCGGCGCAGGGATGGCTGCATAGTTAATAAATTTACTTTGTAACTATGTGGCTTCGAGTTCAGTTTCACAGTGCGGCACGTTGTGCAAGTGTCTTCTAGTATAGTTCCGGACCGACCAAAAACTTGTGAGTTGCATTTGGTAGATAAAAACTGTGCGGAAGTCCGCACACTTGCCCCAGTCGGGGCTCGAGAGTAACCGCATTCCACCTTGCATAATTTCCCTCGGCCTCCCATGGTTGATAAGTATTTCTTAGAGATGTAAACGCAAAGAAGTTTAGGACAAAGAAGAATGTAGGAAGTGAGGAACGCAGACGTCTTTGATTCCTGGGGATGAAGGAACATATGGTTCTTGCATTGCGTTTAAGGAAATAGGAAAAAAAGGGGGGTTTGTTGTTTTTTGCTATTATAAGCAGACATTGCGTTGTTACATTAGGTAAGAACGTCGACACGCGCGTGTTGCTACGGACAACGACTACGACGGCGATGATGATGATGTATGTGGTGAAGATGATGACGGTGGTGGCGATGACGACGACGACGACGATTATAATGATAATGACGACGACGATGATGATGATGATGATGATGACGATGACTATTATATTAATGACGATGATGATGATGTGTAGGTGGTGTTCGGTAGACAGGAGGTCGTGACGGGGGGGGGGGGGGAGTGGTGGCGGCAGTCTGTGGGTCTGGTTGGGTAGGGTCGGACGGTCGAACGGTCGGTCAGTCGGCGGGGTGGTGGTGGTTGTTTTAGGGAATGTCCTGCCGATCCCCTCCTTCTAAGAAGCTTCTCGTAATGAGGAAGTAACTCTCAGACAATCATTATAGCGTGACACACACCAAACATTTCATGTTCTTTGTTAGAGTCAATGTGGGGACGCAGGTGCGCGGGCGCGCGTGATTGTATGTGTGTGTGTTGGGTGTCGGAGGGAGGAGGTGTTGGCTGTGTGTGTGTGTGTGCGTGTGTGTCACAGCGTCTGTGTATCCGTGCCAGTGTGTGTGTGTATGTGTGTGAGTGTACGCGCGCGTGTGTCACAGTGCTTGTGTGTCTATCGGTGCTTGTGTGTGTGTGTATGTGTGTGTGTGTGTGTGTGTTGGGTGTCAGAGGGTGTTGGCTGTGTGTGTGTGCGTGCACGCATGCGTGTGTGTTACAGTGCTTGTGTGTGTGTGTGTGCGTGTCGCAGCGTCTGTGTATCCGTGCACGTGTATGTGTATGTGTGTGCGTGTGTATGTGTGTGTGTGTGTGTGTGTGTGCGTGTGTATGTGCGTATGCGCGCGCGCTTGAACGAAAAATCTCAGATGGCACTCGTAAACAAAATAATATTAATGAGAAAGAACAGAGAGAGGGAGTGTGTGTGTGTGTGTGTGTGTGTGTTTGTGAGATAAACAAATGACAGACGGACGAAGACACAAACAACCAGTCAGACTGACAAACAGACAAGCAGACAAACAGACAGGCAGACACAGGCAAACAGACAGACAGGCAGACCGTCGTGTGACACGAGACAGGGCGAAGAGACACGAGATGAAGAAAGAAACGAAAGACAAAACGTAATAGACATGTCAAAGAAAGATGACTAAAGACAGACGATAATGAAAAGACGAACAGACAGACAGACACACAGACAAACGTGAAGCAGACTCATCATTGGTTGTTACTTTCTCCTACACCGTGTGTCATCTGAATATGTTTATTATTTTCATGGGTGTATATTAATATAAACGAAAAATGCATGCACTTTGCGTGCGTTTTGTTTGTTTCCGTCATTGGACCGCGGCTATGCTGGGGCATCGCTTCGAAAGAGTTTTAGTCTAATAGATCGATCCCTGTAGTTTTGTTTGTTTCATTTTTTTTTTGTTTGTTTTTAAAGGTTAATACTCATGCTATCGGTTTTTTTCTCAAGAATTGCTAAGTTTCGGGGACTTAAACAAACCAACACCGGTTGTCAAATGGTGTGTGCGTGTGTGTGTGTGTGAGTGTGTGTGTGTGGAAGGGGGACAAACACAGACATAAAGACATACTCGCACATCTATCTATCTATCTATCTATCTATCTATCTATCTATCTATCTATCTATCGGTCTGTCTGTCTATCTATCTAACTACAAACACACACACACGCACACACACACACACACACACACACACACACACACACACACACACACACACAGTTTTCGCCCACCAAATTCATTCGTTGGTCGACCCCCGGCGTTATAGTAGAAGACATCTGCCGCGAAAGTGCTGCGCAATGGGACCGAAACCCGAAACCACGTGTTTGCAAGACAAGCTTCTTAACCACAAAGCCACTATGTAACCATTTTTGTGTGTGTGTGTGTGTGTGTGTGTGTGTGTGTGTGTGTGTGTGTGTTTCGCATACGCACGCACAACCATTTGATTACTATAGACAAATCATTTGTGAAAATTGTTCAACAAGGAATTGCAAAAATGTCTTTCTCGTACAACCTTGATACCACCATCAGTACCAGCACTATCGAACACTACAATGAGTTCCACAGCCCCCGCCATCACCACCTCCACCACCGTCGCCTCCACTTCCATCGCATATACGAACACTACAACTATGTCGACGATAACCAGCACGGCCACCACTATACATATATATATGTATATATATATATATATATATATATATATATATATATATATATATATATATATATATATATATATATGTGTGTGTGTGTGTGTGTGTGTGTGTGTGTGTGTGTGTGTGTGTGTGTGTAAGTATGTATGTATATATTATATATGTGCGTACATACGTATTTATACAGACACCTACAGACGCGCGAGCACACACACACAAACATACATGCACACAAGTATACACACGCAATTATACACGCTGAAACAATTGTATACTCATTATATTCTCAGTTTGTATTTCCTAGCTTATCAGTTAAGACATTTTGTGTGCACACTGTGTGTAGATTATACACACACACACACACACACACACACACACACACACACACACACACACACACATATATATATATATATATATATATATATATATATATATATATATATATATATACATATATATGTATGTATGTATGTATGTATACATACATACACTCGCGCGCATACAAAACGCATTACTTTTTAAACGGCCAGTGTTGTGTTTATATCAGCGTGCAGTAATGGCGACGCGCTGTGTTTATGCACACAGCACATAGTTCTCGTGTGCAGATTGCAAGTCGCAAAGTCAGCCATATCTAAACGTCTAGACAGTCTAGACTGGAGGCAGCAGACGACAATATGCAGTCAGAGAATGCGTCTGACTACTGTTTTTGTTTTTAGTCTAGCATGGACGATAGTGGATGAGTGATAAACTTTGTGCTAAAGCTTAAGAACGATAATATTGGCGATGGCGATGGTAATGCTGGTAGTTGCAGCGGCAGAGGCGGTGGTATTTATCGTAATAGTGGTCGTCGTAAGGTTGTAGGGTTCGTAGGGTTCGTTTCGGTTAGAGGTTCTCAACCATTTCTTATCTGTAGATCTCTTTGATTAATTTTTTATTTTGGTGGACCCCACAGCCATTCGATGTCTACAAACTAGTTTTATAGAAATTTCTTTCAAAATTCCTATTTTCTTTTTCAAACATCAACTTCCGTAGGTTGAAGTATGTAAAACGTTAGTGAAATAAACTCGTTTCTTTCAATACATACCACTACATATCTGAGGCTAAAATTTCCAGTAACCCTTAGAATGCTGTTGGATCCCCAATTTACCTGGACCCCCACCCACAAAATATCTTATATGGATCCTCCAGGGCCTTATGGACTACGGTTGAGAACCACTGGTATAGGCTATGGTAGCCGTGGTGGTAGTGGTGGTGGTAAAGATGGCGGCCGACGAAGTCATCGTAGATGTACAATGATGCTGGTGTTGATGTCGGTGCCATTTTTTGTCAGTCGGAGAGACGAATGGAGACGAGAGAATAATACTTGAGAAGGTGATGGTGGCGCTAGTGATGGTAGTGGTGGTCGTATATGCGATGGAAGTGGAGGCGACAGTGGTGGAGGTGGTGATGACGGGGGCTGTCGAACTACAATGTAGTGTTCGATGGTGCTGGTACTGATGTTGGTATCAAAGTGGTTTTTATTTATTTATTTATACGTTTATTTATTTATTTATTTATTGGGAGAAGGAATGGGTGAGGAATATTATTGTTGAGAAGGCGGTGGTTGTGGTGGTAGTGGTGGTGGTGACGCTGGGGAAAATAGTGAAAAGACAGCGGGGAGGGAGGGAGTGGAGGCTGAATAAATCAGAAACTACCAAGGCGATGGAGAATGTGATGGTTGGGTTAGGTTGATGGGGTGCGGGGAGAGTGGGATGTGAAAGAGACTCGATGTTATGTAGTACGAAAGGAGGAGGAGGAGGTGCAAGAGGGGGAGACAGAGAGAGGGAAGTGAGGAGGGTGGAGAGAGAGAGAGAGAGTGTGTGTGTGTGTGTGGATAGGTTTTTATCGAGTCGGTGCTTTCTGTTGAAGAAATGGCGGAAGGCATCGGAAGAAGAGATGGAAGTGGAGGACGAGGACGAAGAGGAGAAGGTGGAGGTGAAGAAGTTCGAAGAAGTTAAGGTGAAGATGAAGAGGAGGAAGAGATGAAGAAAGAAAGAAACAAACAAAGGAAAAAAGTTAGTAGTTAAAAAGAAAATGTTAGAAGTTAAAAGAAGTTTGGAGAAGTTAGAAGAAGAAGAAGAAGGAGGAGGAGGAGGAGGAGAAATAGAATGAAGAGAAGTAGAAGGAGGAGGAGGAGAGGGAGAAGAAGAAGAATGAAGAAGAATTAAGAAGAAGAAGAAGAAGAAGAAGAAGAAGAAGAAGAAGAAGAAGAAGAATTAATATTATTAATAATAATAATAATAATAAGAAGAAGAAGACGACGAAATTGCCATACACTAGTGAAGAATGAAGGAAAAGTCTGAAGAGGGGCGGAAGAAAAACTGTTCAAAGTCGACAGCACAAGAAGAACGCCGAACGAAAGAAAGTTTTGAAGAAAAGAAGAAAAAGAAGAAAACCAAAGAAAGAAAGCAAATAGAGAAATCGATACAAGATCGATTGAGAAGAGCTTTGATCAAGTCAGCAGTGATTGAGAAGGGTTATGATTAAAATCAGCAGTGATTGAGAAGGGCTAAGATCAGTCCATGACTGACTGAGAAGAGCTCTGATTAAAGTTAGCAGTGAGTGAGAAAAACTACGATCAAAGACGTTGAAATGTGGCATAGTATGTCTAGGAGTACATTGCTCAATGTGTCCATTTTTTTTTCTTAAAGACAATCGTATTTGATTTTAAAGTGTCGAGCGATTACCACGTAGAAACTTCCTGGTCGGTTGGCAGTAGTAGCAGTAGTAGTAGTAGCAGTAGTGATGGTGGTAGTGGTGGAGGTGGTAGTGACTCTAGTAGTATTAGAAGTAGTAATAGTAGTAGTAGCGGTGGTGGTGGTGGTGGTGGTAGTGGCGGCAGCATAGTAGTAGTAGTGGTGGTGGTGGTAGCAGTTGTAGCAACAATAATAGTAGTAGTAGTAGTAGTAGTAAAGGTGGTGTGGATGTAGTAGTAGTAGTAGTAGTAGTAAAGGTGGTGTGGATGTAGTAGTAGTAGTAGTAGTAGTAACAGAAGCAGCAGTAGTACTAATAGTAGTAGTAGTAGTAGTAGCAGTGGTGGTGGTAGCAGAAGTAGTAGTGGTGGTGATGGTGATGGTGGTAGTGGTGATCGTAGTAGTAGTGGTGGTGGTGGTAGTGGTTATAATAGTAGAAGTTGTGCTTGTGGTTGTGGTAGTGGTGGTAATGGTGATCGTAGTAATAGTAGTGGTGGTGGTGGGAGTGGAGGTGGTGGTGATGGTGGTGGTGGTGGTGGTAGCGGTGGTGCTTGTAGTGGTGATGCTGGTAGCGGTGGTGGTGGTGGTGGTGGTGGTGGTGGTGTTTTATGGTGGTGGTGGTGGTGGTGACAGTAGTCTGAGGCGTAGAGGAATTGTCTGAAGAGTCAATAGCCACGTCGAACGTCCCCCATTCTTCACGGAACCTCCTTTATGTTCTTATCTCCGGAATCAAACTGACTTACCGTCTTCTATAGAAACCATATTTGTTCTGTTCTGTCTGTTTGCCAAAAGCGGAGGAATGGCGGAGGGAAGAAGAACGGTGTGGCGGGTTCGTGTATGGGGCGAGGCGGTGGATAAGGATCCACGAGGTCATGACCTTAATTCGCTTTAGGCAAGCCTTAAGTGTTTGATCGACCTGCTAGAAATAGCGATAAAAAAATTGCCCTCAAAATCACACCATACGGATTATATTATGTAGACCTAGGTTCTTCCCTGCATGATGGTCACATATGGAATCATGCACTTTTTGTTGTTAATCTTTTCTTTTATCTTTTACTTGTTTTAGTCGTTTGACTGCGGCCATGCTGTAGCACCGCCTCGAAGAATCTTTCAGTTGATTGTATTGACCCCGATACTTATATTTTAAAGCCTGGTACTTATTCTATCGGTCGCTTTTGCCGAAACTCTCAGTTACGGGGACGTAAACACACCAGCACCAGTTATCAAGCAGTAGTGGGGGACAAACACAGAGAGAAAGTCACACACACACACATACGACGGGCTTCTTTCAGTTTCCGTCTACCAAGCCCACTCACTTCAGTCGGCCGGGGGCTATAGTAGAAGACACTTGCCTAAGGTGCCCCGCAGTGGGACTGAACCCAGAACCAAGTGGTTGGGAAGCAAGCTACTTACCACACAGCCACGCCTGCGCCTGTAAGCAGCTCTTTTATAAACGGTTGTCAATGGATAACTTGACTGTTTGGGTTATATCTAAATTGTCCGTAAAATAAAAGTGTATGTATGAACTAAAATTGAAACAAAAAATGTGCCAAGAGAAATAACTCGAATTGGCCAGTGGCATGTATATGAACAACGTACACAATTACAAGCATATAAAATACAATACAACATAAATTGGCAGCAATGGCAATGTATATTTTCTTCTTTGTTCAAATTACTTTTTGGCATTCCTTTTTGACTCACCCTCGTATAACAAAAATTGTTAAATCATTTTGTGCATTGTAGAAGCATAACCGTTTTATTGCCCATAAAAAGTGACAACAAAATCTTATATGGAACCCCAAGGGTCATGTGGACCCAGTTGAGAACCGCTGCTCTAGAGGATGAGCCGTAATTATCAAAAGGCAATTAAGACCAGCTTCATCTAAGATCGGTGGCTTAATCTCAAGATTCAAGAATTCTCCAGAGCTGACCTTGCTATGATATTTCGGAAGCGGATAGGCTTATTGTGTCCGCTTAGCTCCTGACAAAATCTTGTTCTTTTGCTTAAGGGTATGTCAGCTTTAGAGAAATCTTGATTCTTCAGAATATCTCTGCCTCTCATTTAAAACTGGTCTTAATTTTTATTTGGCAATTATGATAGGCCCGAAAGCGGCGAGTCAGCAGAAACGTTAGCGCGCTGGGTAAAATACTTAGCGGAGTTATTGTTGAAAGAGTTACCCGATGAAAGTTGATAATTGGAGGGTGAGGAAGTAATAAGGTGCGAAAATAACAGGAAAACAAGCAAATCATATTTATCACTCCCAAAATACTATATTGGTATGATTCACTGTAGAAGTTCACGAAGAACAACATTTCTTGTGTAGATATGGGGAGGCACTAACGCACCTTGGCCTTCTGAATTTTCAGTTTGTAATTTCAAAGTGTTCCTAACCCTAACCTAGATTCGGTCATTTTACAGCGTAGACTACGGATGCTGCGGTAGACCGCACGCTGAAGTAGCGTCAAAATCTCTGATGACTTTTGCGATGACAGGCAAATCATCTGAAGTTATGAATATTAAAACGTTATGAGACAATGAAGATAGCAAAGTGAACTTCCGAATCTGCCCCCCACCCCAAAATAATAAATAAATGAATAAAAATAAATAAACAGAACGACTCGAACTCTTGTCGAATGATTTAGAAAGTATAAATCTTATAAAGAGGAACAAATTCAACGGCTTCAAATGCAGGAGTACTGTGTGGTAAGAAGCTTGCTTCCCAACCACATGGTTCGTAGTTCAATTTCTTGTTGTCTTCTTACCTCAGCAATCACCAGTTCTGGGTAGCTTTACGTGTTGTTGTTGTTAATTAGACCAAGACAACAACCCTGGTGGAGCAGATAAATGATGAAAGACAATCTAGCCATGACCATCTCATTTTGTGTATATCTCAAGGACCATATTTATAAAACTGCGCCCTTCCTTTCTTTGTAAGACAGTGTAATTCAAGAGAGAAGGCTGCTATTTCTTGCAGCTCTAGCGACCGTATATGCGATTCTATCATTGGCTTATCCCGGAATTAGGTTGCTTTTCATTGGTCGATAGCAAATTCTTCCGCATGCTTGAGTTCTATGCACGCGCGCGCGTGTATGAATCCATACGAGTGAAATGTGTACGCGTGTAAGCTTGCGTGTGCGTGAGTACATGCGTGCATGTATTGAATATGTGTATTTACGAGTGTGTATGTGTGTGAATGAGTGCATATACGTGTGTATGTATGTGTGTGAGTGAATTTTAATGTATATTTATGTGTGAATACATATGTTTAAGCATGTTTATGTGTGTGTGTGTGTGTGTGTGTGTGTGTGTGTGTGTGTGTGTGTGTGTGTACAGATAAGAGTGTATGTATGTTTGTGTGTATATGTCTGTATGAAGGCTTATAAGTATGTTAGTGCGTCCGCATACATATGTATGTATCCTAATGTGTTTGTGTATGTGCGAGTGATTATAAGTGTGTATGTATGTATGTATGCATGTATGTGTGTATGTATATATGTATGTATGTGTATGTGTGTGCATGCTTGTGTATGTATGTATGTATGTATGTATGTATGTATGTGTGTGTATGTATGTATGTATGTGTGTGTATGTATGTATGCAGGTAAGTATGTATGCATGCATGTATGTATGTATGTATGTATGTATGTATGCATGCATTATGCATATGTGTATGTATATATGTATGTATGCATGCATGCTTGTATGCATATATGCATATATGTATATATGCGTGTGTGTATGTATACATGTATGTATGTAGATATGAATGCATATGTGTATGTATATATGCTTGTATGCAGGTATGTATGTATGCGTGTATGTATATGTATATGTATGTATGCGGCTGTTTATTTGTTGCAATTTTGCTTTTATTACAAGTACTTGGCAAAACCACTTAGCGAGATTCAATGCTCCGCTAGCAAGTCCATACATTGCTCGTAACACACGTAACAGACAGATATATACATATCCATGTAACAGACGAATGTACGCACATTCAAAGCACGTCTCCGTGTAGACACGTTCATAACAAACATACATACTATGAATGTCTGTATATTTGCTAATCACAGAAGCACGTACTCAAACATTGATATACAAATATAAACGAATTATATACACATGTATTTAAATGGCATACATACATATATACATACATACATTTTGTCGCATGCACAAACATATATACTTACATGCAAGCATGCGCGTATACGTAAAGGCACTTTAAAGTCTGCGTTTATTTTTATGCACATAAATTCGTATGCATATATACGAATGCATGCATTTATAAATATATGCATACATCCTTACGTACTTACGTATATGTATACACAGATGTGCGGACGTGGATATAGCATATATATATATATATATATATATATATATATATATATATATATATATATATGGAGAGCGAGAGAGAGAGAGAGAGAGAGATAGGTAGATAGACAGACAGACAGACAGACAGACAGATAGATAGATAGATAAAGAGATGGATAGACAGATAGGGAGATAGATAGATAGACAGACAGACAGACAGACAGATAGATGGATAGAAAGAAAGCTATGTAGAAAGACAGACAGATAGATAGAAAGACAGATAGATAGATAGATAGATAGATAGATAGATAGACAGATAGATAGATAGATAGATAGATAGATAGATAGATAGATAGACAGACAGACAGACAAATGGATAGATATAGATAAGTAGATTGATTGATAGAGAAATAGCTAAATACATTTCTTTTATTAGCCACACAGGGCTCAAATAGGTCGATAGATAGGTGGATAGATACACGCATTTCACCATTTCAAGTATTCCAGACATCCACCTCAATAACCGACCAATTTATATTGCACGTAATGCAGTGGTTTTGAAAGATTCGTGCATAATGTATAAAGTGTATAAAGCGCAGAAAAAAAGAAGAGTGGAGTGAAGCAAAAATGGAATAGGTATGGGTCGAATCGAGTGGGTCAGAGGTCGGAGGTTACGTGTGCCGAGGTTGTTGGGAGTGGGGGGGGGGTAGGATAACGTCATGTTTGAACTTTGACCCAGACCTTCTGCAGCGCCAAATATCTCAGTAATGCTGTTGCCTTTAGGGCAAGTTTATAGATTTTATTTATTTATTTACTTGTTTGTTCTGGCGCAGTAAATAGGTCTTTTGTTTTAGAATGTGTGTGTGTGTCTGTGTGTTTGTGTGCATGTGCATGTGTGTGCTTGTGTACGTGCGTGCTTGAGTGTATGTGTGTGCGTGTGTATATGTGCGTCTGTGTGTGTGTGTGTGTATGTGTGTGTGTGTGTGTGTGTGTGTGTGTGTGTTGTCGTTTAGCCCCTATCTCAGCTCTGACAAAGCAGACGTGTTATCAATGGCGTTCCAACCGCGACTTCTCCATCTTACGCTTCAGACATTTTTGAAAGACGGTAACAAGCAATTTAAGAGTAATTTAGCTGCTAAAGGGGAATAAATAACGACATGCTTCAGTCGGTTAGACATCACCAGCACAGCAGGGATTACATTATTCCACGGTTTGAAAAAGTTTTTTTCTTCACTAATTTTAGTTGATTTAGCGATCTCAAGGCTTGCCAATTTTATAGTTGTTTCATACAATTTGTTATTCATTTTTCAAAATCACAAGGTGAAATTTGAGGCGAGTTGGCTGGTATTTCTAGCAGGTGTAATGGCCACATATTCTACATTGTTGATTTGGCATGTATATTGAAGAGGGTTTATATGTATGTGTATGTGCATGTACATGTGTATAATATGTGTGTGTGTGTTTGTGTGTGTGTGTGTGTGTGTGTGTGTGTGTGTGTGTGTGTGTGTGTGTGTGTGTGAAGAGAAGATTACATTGTTTTACACCATTTTATTCCTTTGGAATAATACCAATGGCATCTTCGAAACATGTGTCGGAAATAAAAGAATTCGAATAACACCTACGTTTAACTTTAACTTGTTTCAGTCATTTGACTGCGGCCATGCTAGAGCACCGCCTTTAGTCGAACATATCGATCCCAGGACTTATTCTATTGGTCTTCATTGCCGAACCGCTAATTTACGGGGACGTAAACACACCAGCATCGGTTGTGAAGTGATGGCAGGGGGACAAACATCGACACACAAATACACCACCACCTCCCACATATATACGTATATATGACAGGCTTCTTTCAGTTTCCGTCTACCAAATCGACTCAGAAGGCTTTATTCGGCCCGAGGCTATAGTAGCAGACACTTACTCAAGGTGCCACGCAGTGGAACTGAACCCGGAACTATGTGGCTGAGAGGCAAGCTTCTTCTTACCACACAGCCATGCCTGCGCCTATATATTTTTATATACGTATATGAGGCGGCAGTCAACATGCGATGCCGATGTACAGGGTGTCCACAAAGTCTGGGTACACGGAGTAAATAAAATCATAACATAAACATTTAAATATAAGAAACAATAATTTCTTAAAGTATGTGTTAATCCCCATGTACCCAGACTTTGTGGACACCCTGTATAATGTGGAAAAAGGGAAAACAGAATTTATGTATGTGTTTGAGCAAAGAATGATAGACATTTAGAGACAGAGATAGATAAATAGATAGATAAATAGAGGGAGAGAGAGAGGGGGGGAGAAAAGAGAGAGAGAATAGAATGCAAGGAGAAGGGTGGGGCGATTAAATGGTTCCCATGTATTTTACTTTCACGAATATGAAACACGTAATGTATTGTGGGGCAATTAAAAGGGAGATTCTCATAAATATAAACCGTGTGTGTTTGTGCGAGGAAACTATGCATGTAATGGGATATATATATATATATATATATATATATATATATATATATATATATATATATATATATATACATATGTAGATACACACATATGTATGTATGGAAGTGCTTGCGTCTATGTATGAGTGTATGTAAGCACACATGTATGTGTGCGTATATGTCGGTTTGTTTATGCACATGCATACACATATTACTACTACTACTACTATTTCTACCACCACCACCACCGCCGATGCTGCTGCTGTTGCTGCTGTTGCTGCTGTTGCTGCTGCTGCTACTACTACTACTACTACCACCACCACCACCACCACCACCACCACCACCACTACTACTACTACTACTACTACTACTACTACTAAGGCAGCAAGCTTGCAGAAACGTTAGCACGCCGGGTGAAATGCTTAGCGGTATTTCGCCCGTCGCTACGTTCTGAGTTCAAATCCTGCTGTGGTCGACTATACCTTTCATCCTTTCGTGGGCTGGGGCTGGGGGTGAGGGGTCGCTGAAATAAGTACCAGTTACGAACTGGGGTCGATATAATCGACTAGCCCCCCCCCCACCTTTCTCCTCCAAAAATTCTCAAGGCCCTGTGCCTGGAGTAGAAATAATTATTACTGCTGCTATTTCATTATTTAAAAGCTTGATTCAGTATTTTAGATAATAATGTAAACCTTGCTCAATATGTTGCGTGCCCCTCGCTTTCGTTTGTCCACTCCCCCCCCCCACTCATACGCGTATTTATACATGCCTACATATATATATGCATAGGTATGTGTGTTTATATTTCAGCGCATAGACACCACCAAACACTGTGGTTTGGTTAGATACATATGAATTTGGCGACCACGTGGTTCCAGAATCGGCCACCAATGCGTGGCACATCGTACTGTTTCCAAGATTAATCTTAGGATAGTATTGGAATACATTAAACTAAATCTACGCAGCAGCATGTCAGCGATATCGTGCTAGAGACCGCAAGACATCAATGGATACGTACATTGTACATGTGTATTTGATATTTCGATATAAATTGTGATAAAATGAATCCTTGTGTGGATGTATTCCAACTGGATCTGGTCTAGGAGGAATGGAAGGGAATTTCAAAAGCTATGATTTACCCTACAGTCAACTGGCGTCTTGGTCTGAAATGGTTACAAGATTCAGGGTCCCTAGGCTATGGCGTACTTTAACCATTTAAGTAGGTTACAATGCAGACAGTAGTACAGAATGTGACAGTAGAAAAGTATCCAAAAGTCATGACCTGGATGTGGTCTAGCCCCCCCCCCCTTAAAGTGTAAGAAATTAAGGGCCAAATCACTTGTATTAGAGGTGAGGGGTATTCTTTTATGAATATCTTTTGTTGTTCGACTCTCCCTAAAATTTTGGTTTTTATTCGCTAGAACGTGTTGACGGCTATGTTATAGGATATGACGAAGGTGGAATAAAAGTGAGCTTTATGAGATATAATTTACCCTACGTTCAGTTGGTGTCTTAGACCAGAATGGTTACCACATCAAAGGCACCTAGGCACCTTGTGTCTCTGGGAGGTGCAGTTTGCAATGCAAACAATAGCACGGAATGGGAAAGCAGAGGGGCATCCAAGAGTCAAGACCTAGATGTGGATCGGTATCCTTAGAATGTAAGGAGTTAAGAGCCAAATCACTTTGAAGACCTTCCTGCTGTTCACCTCTCCCTAGAGTTTTTTTTTTTACCACCGACTCACACACGCATATACTCATACACGTACATTAACTGCATACAATGCATATACACATGAACTATAGACTGACATCACAAACATACACCATTCGCGTACTCCCTTCCTCACTCACTCGCTCACTCATTCTCTATCCCTTTCTCTCTCTGTCTCTGTCTCTCTCTTTCTTTCTCTCTCTCCACACATAAACACATACAACGCAGAACTACATAAACTCATGAAGGGGACTGTACGATGCCACTCGACTTGCAAAAAACAGCAGCCGAGTTTCCTTCAAGTGATAGCATTACTGTCTTTAATAAAAGTAACCATTTCATGATATAACTACTGAATACATTGTACCTGAAAATGTGGAGAGAGGGTCATGATTAGAACGCCTTGGTCGTAGGCTTTCTGGATCTAAATGACCTGGGCAAACAACAACATACGTGAGCACGTGGTGCTCACTAAGGCGTAGTGCCATACAGCTCAACTGGTTTGAAGAATTTCGTATACGAATAATTTCGATCACCTATGCATAGGAAATCGATTAAACTAGAATATCAAATGCCTGATGGAATGTTTGATAATGTCTTGTCGTAGACGTAGTGTAATGCCAGAATGGAATATCCAGTGCAGCTGACTAATTGTTTAATGAAATGTCTGATGGAATGTCTGATAGAATGTTTGATGAAATGTCTGACGGAATGTCTGATAAGATTTTCTTGTTTGATTTAATGTTTCATAGAGTGTCATGTCTGATGGCATGTTTGATGAAATGTCTGAAAGAATCTCTAGTTTAACATGTGATGGGATGTCTGAAAGAGTACTTGAATAAGTATGTGAAAAGTCTGATGTAATGTTTGATGGAATGTCTGACAGAATATTTGTATAAGCAATTTAAGACAGAAATATATGAAACGTTATCTTTTCGAACTATAGAAGGGAGACTCAATGTGGTCTCACAACCGGTTAGAAATAATAGCCACATCTAATCATTCTCAAAAACCTTATATGATAGTTAATAATTACTGATGTACTCTATTCGCAAAAAAAAAAAAAAATAAAAAGGCCAATCAGGATCAATATGGAGCTGAATATGCACCACTAGAATAATAGGAACGCGCCTATAAAGTACTGGGGTGGATTTGTTCGATCAAAACCGTTCGAGGTGGTGCTCCAGCATGGCCGCAGTCCAATGACCGACACAAAGATATACGCACGCGTGCAAGCGCACGCAGACATACATCAAGCGACAACCGCTGAATCTATTCATTCGATCACACACTCACACACACACACACACACACACACACACACACACACACACACACCTGCGAGTAAACGCACACACGTGACTGCGCGCAGACGCGACACGCGTATGCCGTTCTCTAATGTTGACAAAACATGCGGTTGAAGATACGCACACGCACACACCGTACACATCACATACATACACACACAGACATAAACATTCATATACATGCACAAATTTACACTAAAATATAACAAGCATAGATTAAAACGGACTAATTGATCGATTAATTGACTAATTGATCAATCACGTATGTATGTATGTATATATGTATATATGTCTATAGCTATTAAGTCGTGTGCATATTTGCGCATGTATGCGCGTTTATGTGTATAATCAAATAAGCACGCATTGGTGAAATGCGCTATCTATCTATCTATCTATCTATCTATCTATCTATCTATCTATCTATCTATCTATCTATCTGTCTGTATGTCTGTCTGTCTGTCTGTCTATACGTATGCAATACATAAACATACATACGTATATGCATATATATGTGTGTATATATGTGTTTGTATGTATGTATGTATGTATGTATGTGTGCATATACATATATATATATATATATATATATATATATATATCACACACACATACACACACACACACACACACATATCATATAAGTACAAACTTTCAACTCCAACGAATGCACATATACACACACATACACACAAACAACCACACATATACACCCGGAAAAGATACATGTCTTTGGAGTTCTTGTGCTGGGTCTACAATCACAGGGTCGTGTGATGAATTCTCGAGCCGGTCGGTGGATAATAGAAAGAGAGAGAGAGAGAGAGAGACAGAGAGAGAGAGAGAGAGAGAGAGAAAGAGAGAGAGAGCTAGAGAGAGAGAGAGAGAGAGAAAGAGAGAGGAGGGGAAGACATTGTAAACTTGTAGTGAAAAGAATAATATTCAAAATAACCCCACTATATATCCACTGAGGTTTGAAACAAATTTCATTTTCGTTTGTATTGTTTCTGTCATTGGGAGAGGCATGAATGCCACCAGTTCCCATGCAAGAATTATTCAATGTGCTGACTTAATCAATTCTGCTTGTATGTAGGAAATTGGTTTAGCGCCAATAAATGATAATCGATATTTATCTATCTTGCACAACTCTCAAAGAATTCCAATCGATATGAATATGTATACATATTATATACATGCCTCTGTGTGTGTGTGTGTGCATGTATGTATTTTCTCTGTATATGTGCATACAAGCTGATCAAATGGCTATACTGTCAGTTAAGTTGCTGTTGCGAAATTATCTGAACATAGTTCTTATACACACACACACACACACACACACACACACACACACACACACACACACACACACACACACACACACATATATATATATATATAAACATACATACATATATATGTATATATATATATATATATATATATATGTATATATATATATATATATATATATATATATATATATATATATAGATATACATACATACATACAAACATACATATATATATATACATATATATATATATATATACATACATACATACACACATGTATATATATATACTTACATGCATATACACGTATATGCATGCTCAGCTTGATAAATTTAATGTCGACCCACATACATACATACATACATACATACATATATATACATACATACATGCATACATACATACATGCATACATACATACATACATACATACATATATAATACATATATATACTTGCATACATACATGCATACATATTATATGGGTGAAAAAATTATCGATAATGGATGAAATTGCGTTTGACCCTATGGCCAATAACCGATGAAGAAGAATTGGTGATCTTCTATGTTTTCTGTCCGTCTGTGCATTTAGTATATGTTCGTTTATTTATTTACTACACGTTTTCTAAAATTATATATATATATATGTATATAATGTATGCAATATATATATGTAATACATATGATATATATTTCATGAGGGTAGCAGTTAGGATAGCTATGATTCCAAGCAGAATGGCAGAGTGCCTCCCATTTTGGTTGTAGTGAAAGCGGGTTGGAGATTAAGAGGGATTATATCAGAGACCCTGCTGTGTGACTGGTACTTAATCTATCGATCAGCTCCCAGGGGAAATGAAAGGCTGAGTGTACTCTTAACAGATTTCAATTTCTCTACTTACAAGGGACGTAACTAAACACCCAACACCGCAACAAATATATATATATATATATATATATATATGTATATATATATATATATATATATACATATATATATATGTGTGTGTGTGTGTGTATACATACATATATATATATATATATATATATATATATACGTACATATATATACATACACACACAGGCACACACATAGTTAATATATAAACCAGCATATCTTTATATAGGGGAGAATTTCACGGTTCCAGCGCGAAATTTGGTGACTGATTCCATTTGAGAATTTTGGTTGAAAGAATCGAAACAGTTAATCATTATTTTGTTAATGTTAAACAATAAATTGTGCTGTATACAAAACTGCTTTTGTAGTTTAAGAAACAAATAATAATAATAATAAATGAATATAAGTTTTGGAGAGAAATTGGTATGAAGAATTTGGTCACGGTTGGGTGGAATATAAAAATTAAAAAAATATTGAAGAAACAGTTGTCTAAATATACATATAAACAAGAATGTATATAAGTACACACACACGCATATATATATATATATATATATATATATATATATATATATATATATATATATATATATATATATATATTATAAGATCTGGTAATTAGTCATATATTAATAAATATCGATTAATTATCAGGAGGCCAGCACATCTAAAGAATCAAAGAGATTCAGAAATATTATCTGCAATCTCAGGGGATTAAGGTACACACACACACACATATATATATATATATATATATATATATATATATATATATATATATATATATATATATATATATATATATATATATATATATATATATATATATATATATATATATACGCACACATATACATACTTATATGTACATACTTACACAGAGATATGCACAAGCATGGCTATATTTTGGAAGGCATGAGTTAAACGAGCTGTAATTACATATAATTTACATTTACACATACATATATAGATACATACACACATACATACATGCATACATACTTACATACATACACACATACATACATACACATGCATATATCTGTACACACATATATAAACAAAAATGTACGTATGCATGTATCTATCTACATATATATACATATGTATATATGTATATATATATATATAACACACACACACACACACACACACACACACACACATACATATATATATATATATATATATATATATATATATATATATATATGCATACACACATATATACGTGCATATATCGGTTTGACGATGCCAGCAAGAAAGCAAAACTCAAAACATGAGTATATATATGTAGATTTTTTTCTTAATAGTCTGTAAAAGCTACAGGGTGACTCAAGGCGCGATAGTTTCGTGTGAATGAATTCGTACATAGAAATTTGTTTCAAGTTCTATATTTCTCTCTCTCTCTCTCTCACACACACACACCACACACACACACACACACACACACACACACACACACACACACACACACACACACACACACACACAAATAGACCATACATTGCGTATATATTGTCACGCCAGTTTGTCTTCTGCTCCAAGCAGAGACAAGCGAGTCGCGCTCAGTAACTGAAGAAAGAAAACGAAGAAAATAAACAAAAGAATAAACAATCAATAAACAACAACAACAACAATTATTGCTAATTACCAAAGTAAATGATTAATTCGTTAATTAATTAAAGAAATACATTTGTCATCACTTACCTTTTGTCAGCGTCTGTGGCAGCCAACGACGGTGAAATGAAAAAGAGGAGAAAAAAGATCCGGTTTAGTAAAACATCCATGTTTATAGTTCGGTAGTTATTCCATGTGGATATATATATATATATGTAAATACATATATATATAATATATAGACTGTATCTGTGTATACACGTGTGTGTGTGTATATATGTGTGTGGTGTGTATATATGTATATATATATATATTTTTGGGGGAGGAAGAGTTAACTTTAGAGATATGTGGAGACGTGTTTATACAGTGTGCGTGTATATATATGTGTGTATATATATATTATAAATAATAGGTGTATGTATATATATATTTGACAAGTGTTTTTTTTTTATACACGATACTCAATGTTTCAGAGTAAATTCAAAAAGAATCATTCAATAACTTCACAAGTATGTATGTATATAAATATATATTGACGTGAAGGTATGTATATATGTATAAATGTATAACGAGAGAGAAAGAGAGTGAGAGAGAGAGATGTAAATATATGACAAGTTCTATGTACAAGACTCGACGCTGCTTAAGTCTATATTTTCATTCAACTTCAAAAGTATGTATATAAAGTCGTAAGAGTATATGCCTGTATATATATATGTAAGTATATATGAATGTATGTATGTAGTTATGTGTGTGTGTGTATATATATATATATATATATATATATATATATATATATATATATATATATATATATATATATATATATATGTGTGTGTGTGTGTTCGTGTATATTTGTGTTTGTACAGGCAGCGTTAATTATCACGCAGTGACCGTTCCAGCATGGTTTTACTCGCGGTTAACAACAACACAAGCGACTTTGGTTTAAGTTGGAGAGCGGTTGGCTGGTTCTGATTGGGTGGGTGTATATAGATATATACATACATGCGTACATATAAACGACAGTGTGTTTGTGAATGTGTGTCACGCAGAGTGTAGTGTTTACGTGTGTAGCAGTTCTGTTGACAAACAAGAGATATGATCAAACGCGTTCCATTAGTGACCCTCTCGACGTTTCCTATAACAGGGTCCACATTGGAAACATTTTTTCTTTCACTTTGTGTGTCTTTATTTATGAAGAATGCATGAGTTAATTTGAGGGAGATTTAGCTGTTATTTCTAGAAAGAAATAACAGCTAGAGCTTCCTTCTATAACTCTTGTGTTCATGTATATATGTGTATATATATATGTGTGTGTGTGTATATATAATCTTTTCTGAAGGGTGTGTGTATACGTGAGTGTAGAGGGTGCGTTTGTGAATGTATAATCGGATGTTGCGTGTGTATATATATATATATATATATATATATATATATATACATATATATAGTTAGAAGGTGTGGACGTTCAAAGTAAGGTATGTTGCCTCACACACGAAGATATATATATATATATATATACACACACATATATATATATATTGAGAGAGAGAAAGAGAGAGGGAGAGATAGAGGTATGTATCTATATGTGGGTGGGTATGTTTATATATAAGTCTGTGTATGCGGATTTGTGGGTGTGTACAAATGGGTATACGCGTGTGCGTGTGTATGTATGTATATATTTACATATATATATATGCATGCGCCTGTGTATACGTATACGCATGTGTGTATATGTATGTATGTTTATGTTTATGCTGATTTCTGTAACAGTTATAAGAACAAGAAGAAGAGGTTGACAGAAAGACAGAAAACCAAATGTGTGTGTATAGATATGTGTGTGTATATGTGTGTGTGTGTGTGTGTGTGTGTGTGTGTGTGTGTGTGTATCAAAATGGTGCACTTCTCAGAATGCTGCTACTGTGTGTATATATATATATATATATATATATATATATATATATATATATGGGTTACGGGGATGGCCGAGTATCTCTGTGTCTCTCTCTCTATCTCTCTGCGCTAGTGTTGTGATACTGATTGTGTTGTCAGTTGCTGTTGATGTAGATATTTAGCCGCCCAAAGACAAGGCGGTCCAGTCGTGACCATCCCGTCTTTTCAGTCGAGCAGTGAATGTTAACGCTATATTAATAATATCCGAAATATGTATCCTGCGATTTTGTCCTTGTTTTTTCAGTGTGTTTTGGCTGCTATTTCTTCTTCCACATCAAACCGACCACGTTGTGGCTCTGGCGATGGTTCCTATCGCGTTTGTTGATGTTTCAGCGTGATTATAGTAGTAGTAGTAGTAGTAGTAGTAGTAGTGGTGGTGTTGGGGTGCAGTGGAGTGCAGATGGCTGCTAGAGAAGGGTGTGTTAGTGGTGTTGGTGGTGGTGGTGGTGGTGGTGGTTGTATGTGGTGGTGGAGGACGGCACGATAGAGCCGGTAGTGGTGGTGATGGTGTGGTGGCGGTAGTGGCGGTAGTGGAGGTGGCGGCAGTGCCTTTAATAATGATGATGGTGGCGGCGGTGCCGTTAATGATGGTAATGATGGCGGCGGCGGCTGTGGTGGTGGTGGTAGTGGTGGTGGTGGTGGTAGTGGTGGTGGGGCAGTCTCGTTAATAATAATGATGTTGGCTGCGGTGGTGGTGGTGGTGCTGGTAGCAAGTCGTGGTGGTGGCGGTGGTGGAATACCTAGTGGTGATGATTCTGTTAGTAGTGTTGTTATTGTTATTGTTATTGTTATTGTGTCTGCTGCTGCTACGGCTGCTGCTGCTGTTGTTGTTGCTATGGTGTTGTATGCGCTGCTGCTATTGTTGCTGGTGTGGTTGTTGTTGTTGTTGTTGTTGTTAAGCCTGAAGCTTGTTAACCGTTTATTGATGTTGCTGATCGTGATGATGTCGTGACTGAGGTGGAGGTGATGGCGATGATGATGATGATGGTGGTGGTGGTGGTGGTGGGGGTTGTGGTTAAGGCGACGATGTTGTTGTTGCTGTTGTGGTTGCTATTGTTGGTGGTGACGGTGGTGGTGGTGGTAGTGGCGGTGTGGTGCCAATGATGACGATGATTACGATGATGATTATGACGATGATGATGATGATGACGAGGAGGTGGAGGTGGAGGTGGACTATGATGGTGATGATGATGATGACAATAATGGTAACAATGACAACGATATATTGATGATGATGATGATGATGATGATGATGATGATGATGATGGTGATGGTGATGGTTTGTAGTAATAATGCTTAAATGACAATAATGATAATGTTGGTAATATTCATGCTGTTGTTGATATAGTTTTTTTATTGATATTGTTGTTACTACTACTACTACTACTACTACTACTACTTTTACTACTACTTTTACTACTACTTTTACTAC
>NC_142935.1:13355737-13363237 GCF_046866305.1 Octopus bimaculoides | reverse complement strand
GGGGTGAATAAGGTGCATCTTGAGGGGGGGAAAATACGTAATACGCAGAACAATTATGGCAGGAAGGAAGGAAAGACGCGAGGGTGAGAAGGTGACTCCTCGTGAAAAAATCAAGTAAAATATTAAAAAAAAAGGATATAATATAAAATGAAAGTGAGTGGAGAGAGGAGGTGATTCTAGGGGTCGAGACGTAATTAGATTGATCTAGAATATTTGAAAACAACAACAGTAGCAGCAGTAGCCGTAGCAACAGCAGTAGCCGTAGCAGCAGTAGCCGCAGCAGCAGCAGTGACAATGGCAGCAAAGATGTGTCAAAAAAAATTTATGTTGATGTCAAAAGAAGATATGTACTCAGTGCCAACTCAAAACATTCACATCTGATGAAGTATTACAACACCCAAACACAAACGCTCGTTTATACACACAAACACACACACGCACACATACACACACACGGCGCGCCTACACGCACGCATGCAATCACACACGCACGCAAACACGCACATACACTCACGCAGGCACACAGACGCACGCACACAAGCACAGGCACACATACATGCACGCGCAGACACAAATAAACACATACACCCGCACACATACATATGCACACACGCACACATACATATGCACACACGCACACACTCAAACCCATGCACGCACACAGAAACACACACACACACGCACACATGCACGTACACATATAAACACACACACACACACACACGCGCACGCACACATGCACGCGCGCTCACACACACACACACACGCGCATACACAAACATACAAACACTCGTATATTCTCTATCAATTTCCCACTTATACTAAACTTCTTTACGCATACGTGAACACATGCGCAGAGTTATGAATCAAACATTTATCAGGCATGCATAGAAAATAAACACACAACAAAGTGAAAGAAACAAAAACGCGTACAAGCATGAGTGTATACACGCGTCACGTATATTCCAGAACACAGCAGGAATGTGTATCTACATACATACATATTGTGTGTGCATGTGAATATATATACATATATACATGCATACATACATACATACATACATATATATATATATATATATATATATATATATATATATATATATGTGTGTGTGTGTATATGTATATGTTTAGGCGGAGGAGTGGCTGTGTGGTAAGAAGCTTGATTACCAACCACATGGTTTCGGGTTCAGTCCCACTGAGTGCCACCTTAGGCAAGTGTCTTCCACTATAGCTTCGGGCCGACTAAAACCTTGTGAGTGGATTTGGCAGACGGAAAGGCAAAGTCGACTTCGGCGGAATTTGAACTCAGAACGTAAAGGCAGACGAAATACCACTAAGCATTTCCTCCCGGTGTGTTTACGTTTCTTATTTCTTTATTGCCCACAAGGGGCTAAACATAGAAGGGACAAACAAGGACCAACAAAAGGATTAAGTCGATTACATCGACTCCAGTGGGTAACTGGTACTTAATCTATCGACTCCGAAAGGATGACAGGTAAAGTCCACCTTGCCGGATTTTGAACTCAGAACGTAAAGACAGATGAAATAGCGCTAAGCATTTCGCCCAGCGTGCTGACAAATCTTCCAGCTCACCGCCATACAAGGAAAGAATAATAAACAATTCTAAAAGGTAACAGGCTAGCAGAATTTTTACCACGCCAAACAAAATGCTGAGCAGCATTTTTTTCTAGTTCTTTATGTTGAGAGTTCAAATCCCGCCGAAGGCAACTTTGCCTTTTATGTTTCGCTGGTCGAGAAAATAAAGTACGAGTTGAGTACTGCTGTCTTGGTGTTATCGACTTACTAACCCCCACCCCTAAAATGTCAGGCATTTTAATTATACCAGTAAAAACTTATATCCCCTAAGCTACTCAGCAACAGCGCTGCTGTTATACACATTTAAAAGCACTCTTTGACTTATTAAAACCTTGTACTGCTTTCAATAAGTCATGACTTTTAAAAACTAGAAACTGTGTAAGATGAAAACACAATTTAAGCTAAAAGTTTCATTACGTATATAGTTTTATATCATTTAATTTTCCATTTTCTTGTTCTCCTAAAGCACGTTGTTGGCACTCCGTCGCTTACGACGTCGAGGGTTCCAGTTGATCCGATCAACGGAACAGCCTGCTCGTGAAATTAACGTGCAAGTGGCTGAGCACTCCACAGACACGTGTACCCTTAACGTAGTTCTCGGGGATATCCAGCGTGACACAGTGTGACATGGCTGACCCTTTGAATTACAGGCACAACAGAAACAGGAAGTAAGAGAAAGTTGTGGTGAAAGAGTACAGCAGGGTTCACCTCCATCTCCTGCCGGAGCCTCGTGGAGCTTTAGGTGTTTTCGCTCAATAAACACTCACAACGCCCGGTCTGGGAATCGAAACCACGATCTTATGACTGCGAGTCTGCTGCCCTAACCACTGGGCCATTGCGCCTCCAGTGGTAAAGCAAAGACATAGGTAAATAATTAAATAAATGTAGACAAATAATTAGATAAATAAAAAAAAACTACCGTTTACGCCTCAGAAAAATAAATGAAATATTTGAAAATAACAATCTCTAATTAAGTTAATTTAGCTTTGATGGATCAAAAACGGATGTAATTTCAACTCTTTCATCTTATATGAAACTTAATTAATAAATTGATAATAAAACTTGATGTTCTTTGACCAAGTAACTATTAATGTTGTATTATTACTTGATTGGGTAACTCAGTGAAATTATAAGATAAATTGTGTCTCGGTAATGAGGTATACACCTCCGTCTTCTACACTGTCAGTTCAAACCTTGTTGAAATTTATTTTCGTACTTCTTATCCTTCATCATCATTAGCCACTGGGCATTATAGTCCTAGGACTCTTACGGCCTGTTACTCTTGCATTTGTAAAATGGTTCCCTGATGATAAAATTATATGTATAAAACTTCATCTCTTATTCCTTTGGAGTAGAGTGCATATAATTTTTGAAACATGTGTAGGAATTAAAGGAACTTATTGATTTTGCTCCATTTATTATTATTCTTTATATCAACTCAAAATACATCACTTTAATATGGAATTTCTACCCCTTAACCAGGTATAATATCCCAGTTTCTGTAAGATTTTTGCTACCCTGGTAACTATTAACATATTTGCATTATCGAAGTTTTTCAACCAAGATAATATTAATATATACATATATATATATTCCTCTCATTTCATTATATGTAAACTCCAACACCTGATGTCTGTCTTTGTATAGTCGTCGTCGTCGTCGTCCTCCTCCTCCTCCTCCTCCTCCTCCTCCTCCTCCTCCTCCTCCTCCTCCTCCTCCTCCTCCTCCTCCTCCTCCTCCTCCACCACCACCACCACCACCACCACTATCATCATCATCATCATCATTTTTATTATTACTTTGTCACAAAAAAACCTACGCAATCAGCTTCCCGACGGAGTAGAGGTGTGAAATACGAAAATATAAATATTAATTTAAAGGGAATAATAAAACTGAATTTAATTTTACGAATGTTAGCAATAAATTGTGTCCGTTGATTTTATGACAATCGACCTAGAATTCATACGCAGTTATACGTTTACATTCTATTCATCTATTTATTTAGTAACAATGTTTAAGAGTTTTAGTATGACAGTTCAGGCTTTAGCTTATTGCTTCAGAAAAAAAAAAGATTAAACCATTTTAACCCTTGTCTGTCCAAAGCTTTTCCATAATTTTGAAACCTTAGATTCAGGATGTCTCTCCAAGACGAGTCGCTACGTCTCCGCATTGAGAAGTTACGGTGATGTGCTTAGAATGTCGCAAAATTGCAAGATAGATTCTTCATGCTGAGACAATCGGTAGGAGATATAGGGGTTGACTAACAGAGATGATTGGATAATATCTACAGTCTTAATTGGTCATACCTAGGAATCCTGCAAGAAAGTTTAATAAGAGTTGCTTCTGATAGGACCCTATTAAAGAAGTGCTTGAGAGATCTACCTCTACGATCATCCAAAGAAATAGCGGAGATAGGTGATTGTCCTAAATATCCATGCTTGATTTCAGACTTAGTAAGCCCCTATTTTTTATGTTCTGAGTAATATAAAGCTTTCCTTTCTTAAGAACGAAGTTACTCTGGTGGTTGAAAAAAAAAATTAGGAATGTGCATCGTATATGATGCATGTCCTGTGTATCACAGCTGATATATAAGACCAACAAAGGATTAATAGTTAAAGATTTCGGTTACTTGTAATTGTGTTTAGAGAGTAAATACAGTAGAGTACTTAATCGTTTTCCATTAGTCAGGAGTTCTATATTTGATGAGTACTTATTGGTCCGTGATCGACTTCTAAGATATCATCAAAGCATTGAGGTTTCTATTTATATATGTGTGAGAGGAAGAGAGCAAGAGGCTGTTCGAGGTGTTCTAGATTGACGATATCAAAGAATGGGCTGGAAATAAGGGTCTGGCTGATTGTATGAATAGATTAGAATACAGAAGGACCTGGAGAGTCTTAGCAAGCTGACCCTGGATACACGCGTTGAAGGTTTCTGGCTGATGATGTCTGATATTAAAGACAGCGAACTGGCAGTGGCGGGCCAGAATGTGTTGCAATTCTTTGGGACTTCAATTTAAATCCTACCGTGGTCAATATTGCTTTTCCTCCGGTCCATTCGCAGCTGATAAATGAAGCATCGGTACTAGGTGGGGGTGGGGGAATAGAGGAATTACTGGAAGGTCAGACGGGATGGATGCCTTGCAGGGTCTGTTCCAGCACTCTGCGTTCTGACGGAAACGCTGGCGAATCTATTTGGCTTCACCTCCCCCTTAGACAAAACGGGTGTCGTAGACAAGAGAAACTTGCAACATGGACAACTGCTAGTCTTCAACACACACACACACACACACACACACACACACACACACACACACACACACGTTGTTGAGGTCTGTGCCTTGGAGAGGAATGTTAAGGTTACTACATTCAGCCTGTCTATAAAGTGACAAATGTTACTGCGGTCAGCGTAAGCGACGTCATAGTAACAAATGCTAAATGTCGTCATAACGATTAGTGTTAAATGACGTCATAATAGTTAATATTAAATGACGTCATATTAGTTAATATTAAATGACGTCAGAGAGGCCAATCAGTATTCATGACGTCATACGCCATCAGTGTTAGTGACGTTATATTGATCGATGTTAAATGATATCATAGTGATCAATCTTAATAGCGTCATAGTGGTCAGCGTTAATGACGTCGTAGCGATAAGTTAAATGACGTCATAGTGGCTTGTGTTAATGTTGGTCAGTTTTAATAAAGTCACAATGGTTACTTTTAATGACGTCGTAGTGACCAACGTTAATGAAGTCATAGGGGTCAATAAAAGTATTAATGACACCATGGAGGGGGTAGGTCAACGTCCATGACGTCATAATGGTCAATAGTATAAATGACGTCATAGCAGATAGTATTAATGACGTCATAGATGCTGGTGTTAACGACGTCATAGTAGCCAGTGCTAATAACGTCATATTTGTCAGTGTCCATGACGTCATAATGACCGGTGTTAAATGACGTCATAGTGATAATAATTCCATGTGTTTTTGAACAGAGCCAGGCATTTTCGTATGTTTACTGTTTTTGTTTAGTTGGGGTTTTCGCTGTGGTGTTCGTGTTGCTGTTATCGTTGTCATCCTCCTCCACGACTCTCTCCCACTCCCGTTCCATCATTACATTCGTCATTATCAAATAAACAAAATATATCAAATGAAATAACATAAAATAAAAAATAAAAAATAACGAGACATGACATCTTTCAGTTTTACCACAAACTCTTCTTCACTCCGTTAACCAAACCCCCACTCCCCTCCCCCTCCCCCCATCGCAACCCACGTCAGACAGTCTTATCTTGGATATCGGTGCCATCACTGATACGACCTCAGCTACTTCCTCAGCCACCACCACACCAACACCACCACCAACACCACCACAGCCATCACTGCCACCATCACTACTACTACTACTACTACTACTACTACTACTACTACTACTACTACTACTACTACTACCACCACCACCACTACTACTACTACTACTACTACTACCACCACCACCACCACCACCACCACCACCACCACCACTACTACTACTACTACTACTACTACTACTACTACTACTACTACCGCCACCACCACCACCTCTACTACTACTACTACTACTACTACTATTACTACTACTACTACTACTAATACTACTGCTGCTGCTGCTGCTGCTGCTGCTGCTGCTGCAACTATGTCCATAGAAATCAAACGTCACTCTTAGCAACCGATTATCCAGTAGTTTTCCTATTTTACAAATGGATGGATTAGCATCATCATCATCATCATCACTGCCATTATCCCCTCCACCATCACCATTCATGTCCGTGCAACCATCATCATCATCATCATCATCATCACCGCCATAATTCTCACCATTACTAGGAGTAGCGTTACGACAACGACGACGATGACGACGACGACGACGACGACCACCACCACCACCACCACCACCACCAACCCCACCATCCCCACCACCACCATCACAATCCTCATTGCTGCCAGCTCCACGGCCAGTACCACCACCACCACCACCACCACCACCACCACCACCACCACCACTACCACCACCACCACCAACATCATCACCGCCGGTAAGATCCTCTTTACTGCCACCATCACCAACGCTGTCTCTGCTGCCAGAACCATCCAGTATTATACCCTCCACCACCGCCGCCGCCGCCGCCGCCGCCGCCACCACCGCCATAACCACTACTACTACGATCACTATCCCAATTATAGTGTATTATACCCTACTACAATCATCACCGCCACCAGCGCCACCATGGTTCAACTTCGATCACCACCACCTTCACCATCAACCTCACCACCATCACCATCACCACTGCTATGACCCCCCCCCCCCCCACCAAAACCACCGCCAAAACCACCGCCAAAACCACTGTGGCCACCAGACAACATTTCTCCCTGGATCTGTGTTTACTCGCTTAATCCCTGGCTTAAAACTTCATTAGGGAAACTGTATGCGGCCAACATATTTCTGTCATTGCCTACCATCTTTTACCGTCATCACTCTGAACTCTCCATTAACTAGTTACCACCACCAGCGAAACCAATCCACTACCACCATCACCACCACCACCACCGCCATCACCATTATTATGTTTAGTCCTCGCAGCAAGCGCCATGTCGAATGCAACTGCTTCTGTTGCCGATATCAGGAAAGATTACGAGCAGACGATTCCGGGCCCATAATTTGGACGTTAAAAAACATAATCGTTTTAGATTCGTGCATGTCTTTCTCTTTATAATCACAGACGCATACGCCCCTCACCCACGACAAATGTGCATGTGTATGTATGTATGTATGTATGTATGTACGTACGTATGTACGTACGTACGTATGTATGTACGTATGTATGTATGTACGTACGTACGTATGTATATATGTATGT
>NC_142935.1:13348237-13350737 GCF_046866305.1 Octopus bimaculoides | reverse complement strand
GAGACATAGAGAGAGACAGCAAAATAGATAGATAGAGAGGGAGAGAGAGAGAGGGGGGCTCATTAGATTGATATTTAGCTAGTTAGCTAGTTAGAAAGATAGAAAAGGAAACAGCTAGATAGATACATATGTAGGTAGATTGATAGACAGAGAGTTAAATAAATAGACACATAAACAGACAAATACATAGAAAGAAAGATAGATAGATAGATAGATAGATAGACAGTGAGATAGATGGATGGATAGATCGTTAGATAGACAGGGAGATAAACAGATAGACTCATATATAGATAGATAGTAATGAAAGCTTGAGAGACAGAGAGGAAAAAAGAGCAGGAAGCAGAGAGAAATAGAGAGAGACAAAGAGTGAGAGAGAAAGTGAGACATGGAAAGTTAGATAGATAAATTAAAGGAGGCGTGGGGAGAGATAGAAAGGAAAGAATCATTCTTTCGATTCGTTGACGATTCTGCCAAGAAATATTCAAGGAAAGAAACAGTCGATGACAGTCTCTTTAGGTGCATATTTTATTTTATTGAGCCCCGACTGATAAAATATTAAGTCCCATTTCGGAGGAATTTGAACACAAAGTATACTTAATCATAACTAACCCCGCGAGGGGTATTTTGTACGACACTTTTAAGCTCCTTCCAACACTCCCAATAAACATTAAAAAATTTTTATTAGAATATTAAATGAAAGCTTTTTTTTTTTTTTTAATCAAAAGCTAGGTTTCGAAACATATTCATGAATAACTGTATTCATGTTACGTAGCATGCATTATGTTTGTCGCCACTTCAACAGGGCTGTTCCGTACGAACCAAAGTTACTAACACTTTTAACCCGGAGAGGAAACCTCCTGTAGCTTGTTATCGATGCAATCTGCACCTGACATATAAAAATAATTGTAACGTCGTTTTGTACGGAGCAGCCGTGTTGAAGTGACGACAAATATTCTTCTCTACTCAAGGTGCAAGGCCCGAAATTTTTGAGAAGTGGAAGGCAGTCGATTACATCGACCCCAATACACAACTGGCACTTAATTTATCGACCCCGAAAGGATGAAAGGCAAAGTCGACCTCGGCAGAATTTGAACTCAGAACGTAAAGACAGACGAAATACCACTAAGCATTTCGGCTTTTTCCTAGTTTTGTAGTGCTTGAATGAAAATCGTACGGCTAATATGCGCTATCACTAAATAAAATCGACTTATTCACGATAAAAGAAGAAAAGTTGTCTAGTCATCTCTCTTAGTATCTGGTACAGAAGAGAAGAAACGAACTCGAAATGCATCCAGCGGTCCAACAGAGAGTGCTCTAACTTTGGTGTTAAAACCTTTTTGCCTTAAGCGAGAATGTTTTCCCTACTACGAACTCCAGTGAAAAGCCTTTCCAGGTTCAAATATCTCTCAAACACATTTGAACTGGAATCAAGTTTACTGTAATTCATAGTATAGTATACAGATTTATTAAACCTGACGTGTATAATTGTTATTTGTATGTTTGTGTATATTGTATATCGAATTCGAGGTACTGTTTGGCAAAACAATCTGAGGCTAACTTTTTCACACACGAAGATAGAGTGAATGTGCGTGTGTGGGAGAGTGCGTAAAGAAAGAGAGAGAGTGTGGGAAAGAAAGGGAGAGAGGGAGAGCGCGAGAGTGGGGCAGGAGGACATTAAAATGAATTTCTCGTGAAAAAATACTTGTCTGAGTTTTGGTTGAACTGGAAAGTGCCAAATTCATTCTAGCAAAGGAGACATCTGCAGCAATGACAGGTCCGTACTCGGTAAATTAACAAGACAACAAGCGAAGAAGGTGCGCGCGCACACACACACAAACGCACGCATGCATGCGCGCACGCAACACACACACGAACGAATGTGAGAGATGTGAAATAAGGAAACTTTAAGGAAAAAACAATAACTAAAAAAATACGTATATTCTAAGAGGCAAAAATTATGAGCAAAATATAAAACTAAACAAAAATTACAAATAGACATAAAGAACAAAATTAGATATAAAAATATAAAAACATAAAACATAAAAATAAAGAATAAAAAATGAAGGAAAAAATAAGTGAAAAACAACACATAAACATTTATTTTTTCGAGAGCATTCCTGACGTTTGTCGCTCTCTCGATTCCTCCTGAAGACACATAACTGTAAGGAGTAGGGGATACCCCCCACACCTGACCGACTCTGTTACCCACGTGGATTGAATGAAGAATCTTATGTGTGACTGAGATCATGGGAAAAACTACACAATTCACACCAGCAGTAACACGAACCTGACAACGAGGAGTGCAGAGAAGTTAATGTACCGCGGTTTTGTTTATTTACACATAGGCGTACACATACATGCATACATAGATAGATACATACACGCTTGCATGCATACATACATACATACATATATGCATGTATACATGTATATATACAGTCGTGCATGCATAGATACATACATACATATGTACATACATACATGCATACATACATATGCA
>NC_142935.1:13340737-13345737 GCF_046866305.1 Octopus bimaculoides | reverse complement strand
GTCAAAGAAATTCGCTCACAAGGTATTGGTCGGTCGGCGGCTATAGCAGAAGGCACTTGCCCGAGGTGCTACGCTGTAGGACTGAACCTGAAACCATGTGGTCGAGAAGCAAACTTCTTACCACTCAGATCTTGTCCTCTCCTAAATGATTTACAAAAAAAAAAAAATTGCTACAAAATGATAAACAAAAATTCTTTAAAATAAATAAATGAGAATTCTTTCTGGTGAAGTACATTTATTTCAATGTGGATGATGTGACATGTGACTAATTGCTGTCATTGTTTCCGCTACGGACCAGACAGAAAATAAATGAATAAAATTTATAAAATAAATGAAAATAAAGAGGAGAAAATAATGGAAATTTGATTTAAACAAAGAGGTATATGGAGCTAATTTTTGAAGTAGGGGGAAGGATAGTATTAATTATTTCCTATTAAAAATAACGAGATGTTTTATTAAAACTCTGAGAATTTTTGTCTAAGGAAATGAAGGAATAGAAAAAAAAAATACAAAAAAATAATAAAAACTTTGTTTTCGAAAGTTTGAAATAAAAGTACTAAAAATAAAAATAAAAGGAAAATTCAATGACATAAAAAAAATATGTGTAAAAAAGAAAAGAATGCGTTATAAAATGACTTGATCGTTAATTGAGTTTGAGTGCGCGCGCGCTTGTGTCTGAAGAGGATGGCAGAATTACTGAGTGCGGTTTGCCATAATGTTGTTCAGTTAAATATATATATATATATATACATATATATACATATATATATTTCGGTGCGAATGGTTTTGTTATACGGTGCCGTGTTTTACAATCCTGTAAATAGTAATAATGGTATTTATATAAGCCTAAAGCTTATGGCGATCACTGTGCAATGACTAAGGAAAATAGTCTAATAATGGGGCATATAAGCCCTCGACAGAAAAAAGTAGGCTTTCCTATCCGCGTGGGACACGAAACCGCATCCCTTTGTTAACGCGACTAAGAGTCGCGGATACGAAAGCCCACTTTTTTCTCTCGAGGGCTTCTATGCCCTATTATTAGACTATCTTGTTTGTCATTGCACGGTGATCGCTATAAGCTTTAAGCTTAAATAAATAAATATAAATAAATAAATAAATAAATATATAAGCTTAAATAAATACGCAAGCACACACACACACACACACATATAAACGCGGAGTAGATAAAACAAGGGACAACTGATGAAGGGATTGTTCTTTATGTTGCCTGTCTCGTTTCTCTATTTGTTTCTTTCGTTGTTCGAAAAAAAGTTCGTTTTCCATGTCTTTGTATTTTCATGTTCTCGTTTTTCATTGTGTTCACGTTTTTATGACGTCCTGTACCCATAAAGACACACATCACCCGGTCTGAGAATCGAACACACGATCTCTCGACCACCTGTCCGCCGCTCTAACCACTAGGCCACGTGCCTCTATTTTCAGTATGGTACTTAATAAATTGGTCTCTTGATTATTTCATTCGTAGTATTCAATTTTCGTGTGGAATTCCTATCTCCCCAATCGCTTCATTATATTACACACACACATATACCCCACCACACACACATACGTAAGCATGCCTACATATATGTATATATTAAGAACTACATTGCTCATTGTGATCCTCCTTTTCTAAAGCCGATTAAGTATGATTAAGTATGATATGTTTATATAACATATATATATGTTACATTTCTAGGAAACGCAGAGTAGATGGAACAGGGACAACTGACGAAGAGATATACTCTTTATGTTGCATGTCTCGTTTCTCTGTTTGCTTTTTTCGTTATTAAAAAAAAGTTCGTTTTCTGTTTTCGTTTTTATGTTTTCGTTTCTCATTGTGTTTAACGTTTTTTTTTTTGATGTCCTGTACCCATATACGCATGTATGCATACATATAGATGTAGGTATGTACATATATGTATGGATATATGCATATATCTATATATTATTTATATTGTTATATTACTATGTATATTACTATATCTGTTATTTCTAGCCCGAACGCTCTACTACGAAAGCTCCCCTTTTACAAAGGGTGTATGAAAAGTTTTGAGCCTTCAGAGCCTTTGAGCCTGAAGTCTTGTACCTTCATCAGAAGTCTTGTACCATATTTTTTTTTGAGGCTCAAGACTTTTCATACATCCCTCGTATTCACTCGTAGCTAGTTTAGCTGTCAGAGAAACAAGCGCCATTTTTTACTCTCTCTCTCTCCGCCACTTTAACACCATTATCACACTTGTATTTACCTTTATTTATTTATTTACTCCACTATTTACTCACTTATTTTATTATTTACTTATTTATCTATTTATCTATTCCGACTATAAAGACAACAGTCTGTAACTTAAACTTGAATAGGCCTCGTTTTCTTTATTTTGCCTCTTATTTGAAACAATTATTCTAGTTAAATGTCAAATGCAATTATTCTCATTCACTCTCATCTTCTACACCGTACATAGCTTCATATGTATCTTAACATACTGGAATACAATATAGCATGTCTGCTAAGTTACTTTTCACTATTGTTTTTTCGTTTTATCTCTCCGTTTGTTTGTTTTTGAAAAGCTTTTGTCAGCATTTCGACACTCCAGTCAGATATAAATCGTGAACTTTTACACGTAATGCATCAAAACTCTATAACCGGTATAATGCAACCGCACGTGCATACATGCATACATGCACACGCGCACATACGAACACACACACACAAACACACATATATATATGTAGAGACGGATAGATAGATATATGCATATATAGTAATATATATGTATATATATATATATAGATATGTGTGTGTAAATAAATACACACACACACACACACACACACACACACACACACACACACACACACACACACACACACACACACATATATATATATATATATATATATATTTATTTACACACACATATCTATATATATATATATATCCTGCAGACAACTTCCGAAAGTGTAAATGGTCGTGAATGATTTTTCCACGCACCCTACACTCATCTTCACTTCTTGGGCTACTTGCCGAATAGTTATGCAGTGATCCTCCAAAATGGCGGCTTTCACTTTATGGATGGTCTTGTCATCAATGCTGGAATGTTGTGTCCATCGATGTCCGACCTCATTTGAACTAGCGATGCCAGTGCTTAACTATGTTGTATGATGGTGCGTTGTCACCATAAACTTCTTTCATCTCATTGAAAATCTCTTTTGGTGTACTTTCAAGTATAAGAACCTGATCACTGATCTGCATTCAACTGCCTCCATCAATAACACCTTAGTCCACTTCAGCAGCCATAAAGGACAAACGAATACAAGTGGAAATCTGCAGTTTACAATGTGACATGTAGAGACATGTATAATTATACTTGTACAAGTTACGTTTCCTGCAATCTACACACACACACACACATATATATATTGAATCATCCCTGAAATCATTCACTAAAAGAATTAAGGGCATGACTGATCTCAAGCCTCAAAGCATTGAAACTCTGATCTCTCCAACGCCGCCATGAGCGACACATCCACAATGTGGAGAATATACTACCAGCATTGCCCAAACGAATTCAATATCAGCTTCAAAATTCATCCAAGGCTAGGACCACGGGCCATACGTCCCCTACCCAATTCAGGATCACAATACACTGCAACACAACTTCTTTCCCTCAACAGACCCTGCCCTATTTAACATTGTCCCGAAACAGATCAAAGAGGAAAAACATCCCATCACCTTTAAACGGAATCTGGACAAATTTCTTCAAGGAATACCAGATAAGCCACCTATACCTAAATACAACTCACTAAACAAGAAATCCCTAATCGAATGGTCCACAATACAAAAGAATTTTATATAAAGAGGATTTAGTAAATCCTATCAGATTAAGTTAGACATGGCCTGAACCAATCTTTGGTGGAAACATATCTAATTTATCTAAGTTATATATATATATATATATATATATATATATATATATATGCACACACACAAGCATACATACACACACACGCGCACACACACACACACACACACACACACACACACACACACACACACACACACACACACAAAACATTTAGCTTGCTGGATGTAACCTTTTGTGAAACCTCTGCAACTGTTCATAATCAGCAGAAAACACGAAAATTCTTTTCTCCATGTCATTTCGGTCAAGATTTCGACGCAACGCGAAACTATTAAACATCTTTTAGTAAATTTTCTCCTCTTTCCTCCTCTAAGACTTTTGTCCAAAAGATTTGCTTGGTCGTAAAGATTTTCTATGGTAATCACTTAAATTACATTTTGACCAAAACATTAGCTAAAATTTATGCTCGTGGTAGCAGTGGTAAGCTATTTCTGTTTATGTTTATTGTATCGACACAAGCAAGAATCGAACGATGAGCTATTAAAGTTTGAAAGTCATAAAGAGTCGACTATGGGGGCCTTGTGTTAGGTATGATCGTTAACAACTTTATGAATAGATTATTTTTACACATGCAAGAAAACTTGGGGCTTTTAGGAGAACCAAAGTATAAAGATATTGCGCTTTTCTATTTCTTAAGAGAGAGTTAACGACTCAACGAAACGAAATCAGGTCACGACCTTACTTTTTAATGCGTCAACATATGACCTAGTTTCTGCTCGAAGATATTGGCTATCTTTTCTTTGTAAGTATATCAACGACATAAGTATAAATATGAAGCCAAGTCTAAGCTCAAAAGAAAGAATTCATGCAATTATTATTTTCGTTATAATGGACAGAGATGATAATAGGAAATTGTGAATTTTCATGTCTTTCTCAAAGACATTAACGGTGTTTAAGTATAATAAAATAACTTCGACCAGAATTGAGTTAGGTGAGACATTATCACTTTCTTTAAAACATTCGACATTGTTTAACATTTTATAGGCGTAGTTATGGCTGTTGTAGGTAAGAAATTCGCTTTACAATCACGCAGTTTCGGGGTCAGATCCACTGCGCGGTACCTTGGGCAAGTGTCTT